>NW_006263526.1:346474-354765 GCF_000469605.1 Apis dorsata | reverse complement strand
AAAAAAAAAAACGAAAAGAAGAAAAATCGAGAACAAAAAAAAAGAGAAGAAAAAAAAGTCCGTATATTTATGATGTATCATTGCAAAAATAATTCATTTAATTGTAAGGATATTTAATCTGATAAGCTTTGAGTATCATTATCGCAACGAGAGATAAGTTGATTTCTTTTCTGTACCAATCTTTTCTTCTATCGCTTCTTTTCTTATTCTGTTTATACTTTGTGTTCAATGTATCCCAGTTTGTGCAAGTTAATTGTTTCTGAAATTAATTGAATTTTTAAAGTTATTTAATTTGGAGAAGAAGACACAAAGTTAAATATTTTCGATATTTTATGAGAATTTTAATGTCAGGTTCGATTCCATAAAAGGAACCATATATACGTGTTATTTAGGATGCAAATAAGTGCACTTGTTGATTGACTATTTATTACATGTTTCTTAATAATGTTATAGCTGTTATAGTTGAGTAACAATTGATCAAAAATGCACTTTATTCATCCCTTCTATCAAACGAGACTTAGAATGCACATAAGATGAATATAATATCAGGTTCCAATTAAGAATCTGAACCTTGACATTATATTTTTCTTACCAAATTAAATAACTTTATATCTCCAAAATTTTAGAAACAATTACTTATAAATACTCTCAAATTTAATCTTTCGTAATATTCTTTTTATTGCTGTCTAATTTATGTGCAATTCAAAACTTTTAAGTGCGATCGTTTTGTCTCGTTTTTCTTTTCCGTGTGATGAAATAATGAAGCTTTATAAAAATTAACCGATTTTTTGAAATAACTTATTGATAGACAGATATAGATGGTCTGAGCTTTTAGAAGTTCGTTCGCTCAATTCAGAATAGGATTCTGATTCAATTCAAAATAGGAAAGCTTGATACGACGTAGAAACAGTTGCAAAGAGATGCGAGCATTATTCTTCTAAGGTGCTCAAACTTGATTAAGGATTTATCAAGGATAAAACGTCGTTGTAGTTGGATACTACGATGTATCAATTCAAAGATTTATTTATAATAAAAATTCTGAAGAATGTAAAAATACATCTTCGTGTATTCCTCTGTACTCCATACGTATATATCTTTTCCACTGATGATTAAATATTAATCGTCGATATCATCAAAAATATGAAAGATTAACGGTAAAGAAACGAGGGTAAAGATGAGGATTCACAGATAACATAAGCGGAAATAATAAAATGAAATGCGAAATTCGTTCAACAACAAAGTCTAATTTAATAACAAAATATGAACGCTGCTTTTGTAATAAAATTAACCGTAATTATAATGATCATTAAAATAATATTAATAATAAAATAATAACTATGACGGCGTACATAATCGGTTGAGATAACCGTAATTAACATAGGTAACGAATCCTAATATCGAAGAGAGCGAAGCGTATGAGATAGATCGCGTTACAAATTATGATAACGAACTAATCAATGATTTTTTTTTTTTTTAAGAAAAAAGAAAACTTATATTCGTCGATATGTGAAATATGTATCAGACTGTCGAACGCGAAACGAGATCCCAGCAGACGAAGAGAATATAATTAATAATGATATAATTAATAATTAATAATAACTATGGGTAATTATGTGAAATACAATATTTGAGAAGCTCAATAGAAAAATGATACAAGTGATACTGAAATAGTGGTAAAGATAATAAATGACATATTAGATCTACATTTATTTAGTTTTAAATTTTCATTATTTAATTATCTACATTTATGCATTAATTTTTTATGAGTAAACGTAGTAGGATCTATTTTAATATCGATGGAAGCATATAAATTTTGATAAATTCTTATAAATTTAAATTCTAATGATTAAATCTTTCTCGAATTAAAGATTTTATCAATTATATCATTTTTCATCTGAGCTCTTCATTTAATAAATATTCTTGTTATAGGAATAACATTGAAAAATATTTTACAGCTGACTAAAACCAGAGTTTGCTGGATTCTCTTCGAGTGTGATTGACAAATAAAGAAGAAGGAAGAGGAACGAGGAACGAAAGAAACGTCGAATGGAAAAAGAAAGGAATATAAAACGCAATGATTATCTATCTTATCTGTCGCTCGTTCCAAATATTATTTGGCTAACACTCGCTTAAATTTATACGTATGTCTTTAAATATTTGCAAGAGAGTTTATATCTTATATTCAGTGAACCATAATAACTATTGGTGCGTTTCTATTTAACGCAAGTATGATAGAATATACTTAGCTAATATATAATCAATGAGAATATGATAGATAATTAGTAAAAATAGTATACAATAGCGACAGATACAAATAACAATATATATTTAAACGTAGTAAACAAAATGTGCCAAGAAAAATTATTATACCTTTTATATAATTCAATATAATAGGAACATATATTTAAAACGTTCTTTCATTGGCAAATAACATTAATAATAAACAATAATAATAATAAATATTAAAAAAAGTTTTGTATAAAATATATTGTAACAAAAAAAAATAAAATTAAATAAAATCTAAACTTCAAAACGAGCGACAGAAGAGGAAGAATATGGTATTATGCAGAACCGGAAGTGTAGAACGGGAACGGATGTGTATTTCCTTGTTTTATTTCTCTGAACATTAGGACAAAATTGTAATCAATCGCTTATCCGTTTACCGTAAATCCAATAATGTCTGTAATAATGAATTAGCGTTATATTAAATGTACCGATGAGAGATTTTTTTTTTAATAATCACACATTTTCTAATCTCTCTCTCTCTCTCTCTCTCTCTCTCGCTCTTGCTCTCTAATTTACGCTCTCATACCATTCTCTCACTCTCACACTCGCTCTATCGTATACTCTCATTCATTCTCACTTTTATTTTCGTTCTTTCCTTTCCTATTACAATTGGCGTTTCTCCAACAGGGCGATATTGATCGGCGTTTCTCCTACGAAGATCAGAGCCAAGAACAACCGGAAGTTGAGCTTCGTAGAAACGCTCTTCCCTTTTGGGACACCGACTCGTCGCTCACGTAACACCGGACAAAGATTACAAACAGAAAACGTGATTCACGAAACTCTCGCGTGAAATCCATTATCTCGATCATCGATCATCGCGCAATTTTTTTAACTTTAAGCCTCGTAACGTTATTAGAGCGTAGAAGTAAGAGATTAGATTACCTCGCTATAATTAGATTTTTTTTTCTTTTTTATTCTATTATAAGCTAAACTCGATATCTCGAAGTAAATCGTAAATTGTTAATCTTAAACGAGGAGTTAAATGGCGCGGGGATTTAGCGTTAAAAAGTTTCAAAATTTTTCTACAATTTACGTATGGAATATACTTTGATAAAAACTAGAATCGAATGTTACAATATTCTTAATTTAAGTGAAGAAAAATAGCGTACATCGAGAAGATCGATGATCCGAGAATTGATTTCCCGATTTTTCGTACGCGGAAGAGAATCTCGAGAATCGTAGAATTTTCGAAATTTTCTTTTTCCAAAATTCGCCACTTTCTCCACTTCGAGAATCTCCCTTCGAACATTGGAAAATATCCCTCGGAATTAAAACGAAAATTTTCTCTGTCCGTTGTCCGTGAATTTACCACCGTTTCATCCCATATTGTTCTCTCTTTCTTTCACTTCTTTTTTCTACTATCTTCTCTCTCCATCGCAACGCTCAAGAAGTAAAAACACGAATGTCGCGCGGAATTCGCCATCGCAGATTGCACGTGAATAATTCCTCTAAAATGCGCGTGACGGTAATCATAGTAACAATAACAATGACAATATAATAATGATGACAGTAATAATAATGACAATAATATCAATAAGAATAGTAGTGAACGTTTACAATCTATTACATATCATAATCTTTTTTTTTTTTTTTTCATCTTTTTTGTGATTTTTTCATTTTTTCGTTTAGTCGGAGGGGACGTCGCTCAAGATTTTATTCGAGGCACAGTTGGATCGCACGTCCGCTAAAGAATTCGTATCTCTTCTTTATTATTTAATAACTTTTTTTTCTATTTTTTTTTTTTTTTTTTTTTCTTCAACGCACCGTCCTCCATCGCGAAAAATCAAATCGGTTCACTCTTCGAACTCGTTTTGCATTTTTTTTTTTCTCTCTTTCTCATGTGTATCCGTGTGTATGCATTTCTTCTTTCTATCTTTATACTCATTTTTTTCTTTTCTTTTTATTTCACTTGCTTCTCATCCTGTGTATTTTTTCCTTATTACATTTTTATTTCCTGGTTTCTTTATTAAGCTCGAAAGGGTTTAATTCATCGTTTATTNNNTTTCTCTTTTTTTTTTTTTTTTTGAATTGCCTTCAAATATATAATTCGGCCATTCGACGCGCACGATTCGAGGATAAAAAGCAAGGATTAAAAAATCGCACTGTCGCACTGTGCGATTAAATATATATGTATTTATATATATATATATATATTTTTTTTTTTGGCGAGTTTTCATCGATTAAACGTTTCACGTATTTCATCCCATCTATGCTTTTACTCTCGATTTTGCAATGTAAGAAGATATGTAAGTATATCGACGCATGAAACAACGCTTGGATCGAGTCGAGAATTTCGAGACTCTTTTTCCTTTTTTTTTTTTTTCATTATTACTATTTTTTTTTTTTTTTTCTTTAATTCGAGATAACGTACGCGTCGAAAACGGCCGAAAAAGATAGGCAAACGATCGCAAACGATCCGATCGGCCGGATCCGAAATGTCGTGCAAAATCAACCGAGCTGTACCTCAATTAGATTATTTTATATGGTATCACGCGCACAAATAGACGCACGCACACGCTAAAAAGTTACATTAATTAATAATTCTATATTGCGTACGTAGTAATAGGTAGGATCGCAAAAAGTTACGGAACGATAAAAAATCTTTCGAAACGCGGACTCTCGAAGTAGCGTTAGAGACGAAAGGAGAGGTCAAAATAGCCGAAGACCGTGTCTTTTTTTACGTTGCTCTCTCCTCGCAGCCGCCATATTTGATCGGTATTATATAGGATGGAAATACGTTTCGCGAGTGAAACTTCTTGGGAATCGCTCTCGAAATTTATTTCTCGCCAATGAGACAATTGCGTTGAAAGAATTTGGCAACGCAATTCTCCATTTTGAGAAGAATGAAACTCTCTCGAGGGCGAGTCTCGAGAGTTTTACACTCGAGAGTATTTGCGTCGGAGATTCGATTTAGGAACCTTGGTTCCGGCTCTTACTTTCTTTTTTTTTTTTTTTACTTTTCTTATCGAAATAATCGAAAAAGGATACAATCACCTGTGATCTTCCGATTTATTTTTTTTTTATTTTTCTTTTTTTTTTTATGTGAAAAATTTGCATCGGGAGATTGACGATTGTGTAAATATAGCTCGGGAAAATTATTATATAATTTTGTTGGATTTGTTAAATTGATTATTAAAATGGATTTAAAAAATTTGTTGTTTACAAATGGCAGAGTGAGAGATATTAGTAATGAAAAGTGCTAAAGGAAGTAATAAGATAATTTAATCGATTGTAATTATTAGAAGAATTAGCTATGCACTGATACTTCCAGTATTAATGTTTCCTTTAACTTCGACGAAATTAACAAGGAAATGTTAATACTTAGTACCAATGCTTTAATATCCTTTACAACTAAGCAAGATCTATCTACTTCCGGTTACTTATAGTTGACATTTCTAATTGTAATATATATTTCTTTACTAATTTAATTACAATTCTTCTTTTTAACGTAAATGGTACATACTAAATATTCGAACGAGGAATATTATATCAATGTTGTCCCCAAGAAGAAAAGAAGAATAAATGGAAAAATAAGAAATCTAATTAAAAAAGATGGACAGATTTAACTTTTTGAAGACAGAACTCTTAATAACTTCTCTCCTAATTAATCATAAAAAAAAAAAAAAAAAGATCAAAATTCTGAAAAAGAAAAGAAACACACCGAACTATATTTTTCAATCGCATCTCTTCGAGATTTCGTGATACCGACGACTTCAGATCACGCAGATTCGTCGAGCATCCCGGAAGAAGAAACGCTCGGGAGGAACTTGTGTTATTTTTTTTAAATATTCTTTTTTTTTTTTTTTTTTCTTTTTCACGTCTCACGGGTTTATGGCTCTCGTTTCAGTCCGCATTCCTAAAAAACTCTCGAGTTTTTTCGCTGGTGTGTACTCTTCTAAAAACGTGGCGCAGAAAAATCGCTGTAATAAAATCGTGCATACGCAGCAATCGGTCAGTGTGTGTGTGTGCGCGCGTGAGCTACAGCGAGACGATGATGTCGCTGTGTCGCGGTTCTCTCACGGTAGAAGATGATAGATTTTTTTTTTTCTTTTTTTTTTTTCATTCTTAAAACACTAGTTTAATTACATTCTACGGCGATTAACCGCTAAGATGTTGATTGAATCTCGGTAATTCGGTTGTCACGGTTCTTGACCGTTTTCCTTTTTTTTTTTTTTTTCTTTTTTTAAACTCTTTCTCTTCTTTTTTTTTTTTCAACACTTCAACCCGCTTCATCACGGTCGATTCTTCCTCTTCTAATTCATGCGCGAAAAGCCCCAATCTCTCAACGAAAGATTTAATTCAATCGAATCGAATTTTTTTGAGTGTTATATATAATTTTTATAATTTTAAAATCTTTAAATCTTTGCAAATTTTTCAATCTTTAAATTCTTCTTTAAATTCAAGAAATTTATATAAAATTTTTTTCAAATTTAAACATCCCTATCGTTCGTTATTTGATAATATATCTCTTTTCCTTAACGATAATAATTGATTGAAAAAGAATTGCCAGTCAAGAAAGCAACACACTCTCTCTCTCTCTCTCTCGCTTATTCTCATCACTTATTTCTTCAACGATGGCTACGTTAAAGAAGAAGACAAGGGAGAAGCAAGAGAGGGAGAATTCCACCCTTAATCCCTTTCGATCAACGCAACAATAGGGGGATTCGACTAAAACACTGTTCGAATCAGCGTTCGATACGAGAAATGCGCAAATGTGTAACGACGAGAGTTTTGAAGTCAGAAAGCAGCAAAAAAGATCTCGAAGATCAGAGTATTACAGAGGGGAAAGTAAAAAAGCTTGGATGATCGTTACGTTTATCATGCATGATAATAAAATCGAACGGATATTATAAAATTGAAAGGATACCATCGGACGAACATTCTTCACCTCTATCTATAATTCGTTTAAAATCGCTTGGATATAGATCGAAGAAAAAAGCTAGCGACGAAAAACATTATCGTTGATAAAACTTCCTCTCTCGCTCTTCCTTCTCTTCCTCCCCAATTTCCCCTTTATGATTTTTTTCCCCTCTCAAATTCTTCGAACTTTCCATTCGTTTAAAAATCTCGAACGATTCCTGCAAATCATCCGAACAATTGCGCGCGTTTCGCTACTTGAACAAAGCAGATCTTGCTGAAAGTAGCTTGTTCGAGGGGAATGTCACGCGTGGAAATGGTCGATTATGCGAATTCTAATTGAACTTTAACCATTGAATTCATGATTCGAGGAAACTGTTTCATCGAGACGATTTTGATTCGATTTTGACTCGATTTTGATCGATGTTCCGCAATGAAGGCGAGAAAACGACGAGAGGTTTTGGATTATGTCGACTTTCGAAAGGATGATTTGTCAACAAGAGATGGACGATCGAAGATGCAGTTTGGATTCAGATTTTGTGGCTCCATTAATTACGAAAGAGAATTTTCTTGCAGAAAAGAAACGAAAAGATATCAGAAAAAATGGTAATTAATTGATTTTAACTGTTTCAATTGTAGATAGAAAAGAGATCTGAAGAGATTACAGAGGAAACTTCGATGAAATTTCAAAAGATTCTCTCTTTGAAGAGTTAGAAACTTTCTGATTGCGCGTTAAACAAAGAAGATATTAAAAGAAGATACAAGGAAGAAAACTCCAAGGGTTAATTAATCATAAATTTCTAATCGATAAAGGGTAAGAGTTTGAAGAAGTTTGATAAACTGTTGAAATACATGACAGCAAGTAGAATTAACGAGAGAAGAATTTGCGAGAGAAAACTCGTAGATCATAGAGACGATCCTATGTATTAAATTTATATATAATCTATAAAAGAGCGTTCATATCAATGAAGAAATGATTGTTTAATTATTAATATTCTCTAAAAACTCAAATTATTTAATTATTATTATTATTATTCTCTTTGGAAAGAAGGACTTTCAGCAAAATCTGATGCGAGACACGTCCCTCCGCGTTATGAAATCGTGTTTCCTTTTATTTCGTTATACTTTTCTCCAATTCAATTCGTTTT
>NW_006263526.1:345408-346258 GCF_000469605.1 Apis dorsata | reverse complement strand
GGTTTTTTTTTTTTTTTTTTTTTTCTTTCAATAAGAAACAACTTTTTATAATAACGCGCGCGAATGAGCGTGTGCCTTCCTCAAGACATCCATCAATATCCTTCAACTTTTCTCGATCAATCGATATAAGATTATCTAAAATTGGTAATACTCGTACTTTGTCTTTACTTTTTATCTATCTTTCCTTCGTTCTCACGATCACCGATCTTGCTAAACACGTATTTATAAAGATACATAATAAATCTCTACGCGTTATTACTTATCTCTTCATTCTTCCTCTTCTCTCTCGTTTTTCTTTTTCCCTTTCATTGTTAAACGTATGTTGCTACCTTTCCATTTTCCATTTGGTTCCACGGAAAGCTTGCTCTTCTCTATGATCTCTGCCCTCTAGGGATATCCATTCGTACGTCAATTAAGAATACCTTTTATCGTAGGAAAAAAATCGGGTCGCGTAAACTATTCCTCCTCTTTCTTTCCTCTTACACTCCATCGTATCTCTCTCTCTCCTCTCCTTCTTCTTCATATCTATTACTTTCCTTTTTTTTAATCTTCGCCCAATATTTATATTCCTCTCCTTTTCTTTCAACAACAATTTTCCCACATTCTCCCATTCTTTCGCCTTAATATACTGCTTTCGCTCGGCAATAATTAATAATAATTATAGTAATAGTAGTAATCGTAACGTGTAATGATAATCGTGTAATAACAATGATAATAAATCAATAATCGTATTTTTTGTTCTTTTTTTTATACAACAATCACACGTATAGAAGCGACGAATTAGAGTAGTAGAAATAACACTATTCCTTAAGTTTTAATTTTATGTTTATATTTATATTTATAATATAGT
>NW_006263526.1:343076-345240 GCF_000469605.1 Apis dorsata | reverse complement strand
CTCTCTCTCTCTCTCTCTCTCTCTCTCTCCCCATCTTTTAATCGTCTTTTCATCCGTTTCCTCCTTCATCCCTCACTTCTCTCGTTCTGGTATCCTGTATCGAGATATATATATATATATATGTACGCGATAGTTGCGGAACGAGCGCGCGCGCACGTACGTGGACACGCGTTCTCGAGCGTGTTTCGATGGCGAGAAACCGATTCCGCGTCGATTCAACGCTCGATCGAGTTTCAATTAATATAATATATATACATATATACGTAGAATTCAATCGGTGAACAGCGATAAACGATTTTATTTTATTGAAACAACTCGATGAAAGGAAGAACAAGTCAAAATATATATATATATATATGTATATATATATTAATATCGGACTTTGTATACTCGTTTAATTAAAAATTTCCTAGATATCTCACCGATCTCTAAATCGACGCTGAACCGAGTACAATGAACGGCGAATAAATAAAAACTATGGAGTTAACAAGAATTAACAAAGATTAACAAAGATTAACAACTTAATGATGTCGAAGAACCACGATCCAACGACCGATTTTTCTCTCTATATTATTGGTGGCAACACACGGTTCCGTTTTCCAACGCGAGAGAAACGCGCGTACCATTTATTCCGCACGCATACGCGCGCATTTACATGTTATAATATATATGTATATTTATATATATATGTGTGTATAGTATATATATATATACATATATATTATATAACAAGATGGCAAAAATGTTCCTCCGATATTTTTTTTTTTTCTTTTTATTTTCTCGCGAATGGAGAACATCTCTCTTTCTTCACCGTTCCCTCTTCCGCCCCTGTCACGTTCACCCCCTCCCCCATTTTTCTTCAAAAAACGTGTATCTCAATCTTCTCATATTCTTTCCTAGATAATCTTGTTCATTTATATTTATATATAATATATATAATCGATTTATACTCTCGTAAAGTCGTATTTAATAATTAATTAATTAATTAATTAATAGAGGATGTACGAACGGTGTAAGAAAGATTTTTTTTTTCGTGTGTTATCTTTTTTTTTTTTGTTTCTTTTCTACCCTTCCTTCTTTCTCTCCTCCTCCGTCCTCTTCTCGTCCCTGCCCCATTTTTTTTTTTTTTTTTTTGCTCTCTTCCTATCCCTTATTCCCTTCTTTGTCTCTTGAACGAAAGTGAACCCGACGAAAAAATCGTTCGATCGCAGATCACCTAAGTTCCTCGTGTTTCTAACAACGTCCGCCGAGATATAATATGTTAATATCTACTTCACTCTGCGCGGCTACTTTCGTTTCTTTATTCCCCTCCTCCGTACCGTCTCCTTTCTTTTATTATTCGTTCGTTTTCTTCCTCTCCATCGACGAACGCCGGAAGTGTGGATCGATCCTTTCGTACACGGCGATCCAATGTACACCGAGCTACGCGAACGAATCTCACTCTTTCATTCCCTCTTTTCATTCATTCTCCTCTCCACGATCTTCTTTCCACGATCCTTTGCATTTTTTTTTTTTTTTAACTCGATTCGAATTTCATCTCCTTTGTTTTATCCATTTCTATTTTTCTCTTCGTCTTGGTCTCACGTTCGACGTAGCTCGAGGATTCGAGATCGACTTGTAAAACGAAACGTACGCGAGGTTGGCGGATCGTGAGTCGCTGCGCCGATTCACGCATCGCGCCAGTCGCGATATTTCTTCCTTACGACGATGAGGTAACAATGTTTAAAGATCGCTCTTCTCTCCCTCTTGGACATGTCGCGCGTAATCTCTATACGTGTATGTTTGTATGTGTGTACAACGCGAGCGTATGCACCGATATTAATCTCGAGCGAGAAGCTTCCTTTTTTTTTTTTTTCCTTTTTTTGCTGATCGAAAGCCTATAGATCCGAGCTTGCTCGCTTCGAGCATATTCTAGACGTAAGCGTACGTACCGTATCGTTTATAATCATAATATAACATATAAACGCTTTCATTAATTACATAAACAAGAGTGTTTTCATGAAATCATTTTTTAAACAACGTTATTCGATATATTAATATTATATTTCTCGTGAATTAAATTAAAATGCCATTCGAACTATGCAACGATACAGCAGGTACACTTGGACAAATTCTCGTACGCGCGTGTGTGTTTATGTATTCATACTTGTTTTACAAGAGATAG
>NW_006263526.1:342058-342895 GCF_000469605.1 Apis dorsata | reverse complement strand
TTCTTTTTTCCTTTTTTTTTTTTTTTTCCGGTGTGTCGTCGTAGCGAGAGACGAGAACGAAAATTAGAAGAAAAAAATTACAATGGAAGATTGTTCTGTACAGCGACTATCATACGAACTAAATACGCGTGGTTGCCGACGTGCCGGCGTCATCTCCCTCGTCGATCGCGGCTTCATTTTCTCGCATGCGGTGTGTAACATTCACCACCATTCCATTCTTTCCCCATCCGTGCATACCTCCAATTTCCTGGATATACGCGTACTTCCCGTTTGACGTTCACCGCTGACCTCCTCGACGCCACTGGAACACACACTCTTCTGCTTCGTTTTCCACCATTTTGATTCTCTTCTTTCGTACGATCTTCGGGGTTTTGTGATTCTATCTCATCTCAGTATTTTTATCTTTCGTTCCAATTATTTTTTTATAATATACTTTTGTTGCTTCTCTTTCGTTTAGAAAATTGGCAAGATTGTTCCTCGAGTTTTAGAGATGGAGACGGAATGAAGATGTGAAAATCGAGACATTGGAAATTCTTCGATTTTGGCGTTGATCCGTTTCTATTTTTCCCTTCTTTGTATGATATTCATTTTAATGTTCTAGTATAACGTATTTCGATAATATTATTTATTCCTTGATTGACACTTAAGAAACTTTCAGACAAATCTCGAACACAATTTTCTTCACCGATTAAACATTTTTGTTTTATATATATATATATATATATATATATTATATATATATATATATATAAAGTACAGTCTTCCGAATTGTTTAGCCGCCAAATTTCTTCTTTCTTCGATATCCTCTTCATCGAGAACTGCTATCTCGAATACATC
>NW_006263526.1:341654-342005 GCF_000469605.1 Apis dorsata | reverse complement strand
GGAAATAGTTCCTCCATCGAGGCCGAGGCACAAGTCGCGGTGCTTCATGGTAAGTACGCTGAACAGGTACTGAATCGAGCTCAAAAATACCGACTTATCCGATCACTTTCGCGACTATTCTCGCTCCTTTCCATTTTGTCGCGCTTAATACTAATTTATACGCGTGTCACGTGTCCTACGTGTGTTCGTGTGTATGTGTGTACATGTATATCGATAAATAAATAAATAGATAGACGATCGTATTATGTATTTATCTATTTATCCCGATCGTGTGTTAGGACTCAGGTGTAACGTGTGCTCGCGCGGTTTCTTGCACGGTTTCGTTCGTCCATTCCACGCGTCGAAGGCGAC
>NW_006263526.1:337926-341245 GCF_000469605.1 Apis dorsata | reverse complement strand
TTTTTTTTTTTTTTTTTTTGAACCGTCGCATCGATTTACTTGTGATTATAGGTGAACGGCGACGGGCCTGTGACCGCGCTACGATGGAAATGCACATTTTGCCATTTGTTGTCCCTCTTGTGCCATACGCGGCTCTCCTCGCTCTGGTGGGTGTGCGCTACTCCTTGTCTGGAAAAATATGCAATCGTATTTTTTCAAATTTATGGAAGTTTTCCGGATTTGTACGAGATTTGCAAACTAATTTTTTTAACGTAAGATCCAAATCCATTGTTGCGAACTTGTATCCAGTGTGATTGTTTATAGAAGATCTTATTCTAATAGATTTAATTTATGTTTAGATTATTATTACTTTATCTTATTTTATCGCGAGTCTTCATATTTATTTATATTAAATAATTATGAATAGCAAAAGATTAATAGGATGTATTGACATACTATAAATCTTTAGTGATGCCTTTTAATTTCTTTTACTCACTTGTCCATGTACTGTGTCAGCCTAACGTACGCGATGCACGCGGCATCTTCGCCAAGCAGGTGTACATGGGGATTCAGGATCGTCGTGTTCACGGCTTTGCAGTTTTTCCCCAAGACTGCTTAGATTGGAAAAGCAAAACGCTCGTTATTTGTGAATCTGTATGTTCATTTGTTGATCATAAGTATTATTTCAAAGCACATAAGATTAATAAAAGATTATATGAATAAATTCAATAAATTATTCTAATAGATTAAATATTATTATACTGAACGAACAAAATAAATATATTAAATTTTAATTAACATTCATTCATTCTTTGAATAAAAATTTTATTGTGAAAAAAAAAAAGAAATTTTGTGCATTCAATATTTATATTAATGAAAAGTGCAATAAGAAGCAGTATGGAATTAAGTTCGACGACAAATGCACCGATCGATCGGAAATTTTAACTCCTGGATAAAAACGTTTTAACGCCTGGCTTATGTCCCATCCACACGAATAAAAATGTAAATATTCGATTCTCGGACATAATACATCATGCAGCAATAGATTGGAACAAATCAAACGTAAATACAATTGTGCGTTTGTCAGCGCGATACGATTAACAGTGATGCAAATGAGTCATAATTACCA
Source organism: Apis dorsata (assembly GCF_000469605.1). Taxonomy (NCBI): domain Eukaryota; kingdom Metazoa; phylum Arthropoda; class Insecta; order Hymenoptera; family Apidae; genus Apis; species Apis dorsata. Next base: position 340,137 of record NW_006263526.1, on the reverse strand, counting down.
TTATCAAAGTAAAATTTGTGGAAATCCATTCCCTCGACTAAATTACCTAGAGCCTCTGGCTCGAATGCAGTCAGATGTGGATCACAGATTTTCCTGGAAGCGTAAAAGATGTTAGAATCATCTGAATTATTTTACTTTAATTTCACTGAAACGCAGTGAAAACAGGATTGCATTGTTACTCGATTAACCTAAATTATTTTTAATTGAAAAAATAATTGATTACAATATTACGATATTTTCTCTTTGAATTACGATTTACATTATTTTTTATATTCATGGTATTCTCTGTTTGCATTATATTCCTGCTTTTACTATATTACCCTGTACATTTCGGCTCCTTTATAAATTTTTTCATTGAAATTTTGGTATCCTGATAATTCTTTTTACTGAAACTTCAGCAAAAATCTTTGTTTTTTCTTCCTTTTGAAATTTATTACCACTTACGTGTACGCCTCGAAATCTCCGGTGTTGATGCTTTCTATGAGTTGCTCAGTCATCTTGATGATCTCCTGACGGCGTGCTGGAATTGTCAATAGATTATTGATCAATGAAAACAGGACGATCGGCATGCCCGATCGATCAACGAAAAAAATAAATAAAACGATCAGGACTCATACCGACACATCGTACGGCACAACAATCACATGCACGAATCTTTATCAACTTCTACGTCCTACGCCAAAGACTCTCTTATTAATTAAAATACGTATATCATACATCAATGTATCACCCATTGGAGTCGTCTCAAAAATCAAAAAGTGACATTACCTTCGCACATCACATTCAACAATCTCTACCTTTTTCTCTAATCAAAAAATTCTACCATTCTATCAGACTCCAATGACACGCAATTCTCAAATGGTCATGAATAGATACATAACCTAAAAAATATCATTACATTTTCATTATCTTTACATATCTTTATCATTTTACGTTACTATTTATAATTTAAAGAAAAATAATTGCAATTAATTGAACACGAATTACTTCAATAGATGAAAAAAGACTATTCGAGAATCGATTTTTTTCATTCTTTATAAATTTTCTTTTCCCACTTGACAAATATCGATTTATGGAAAAAATATCCTTTACTGTAACGAGAGAACGAAGTCCTTATGACTTGAAACTAAAAATTACGACATCAGTGCCATCTAGTCAAGTGGAAGTGTATCGAACTGTTTCGTCGTTGCACACGTCGTTTGAATCAGTTATTTCGAGATTAAATTGTGATTTAGACCGTTTTCGAATCGTTCGACGCGACAACGACGAGGATTTAGTGATTTTGCTTAAAATTCTAATTATTTATTGTCGCTCGGACGACGAGAAAAAATGTGTTCGACGAATTCGAAATCGAGAAGAAGAAGATGTCGTTGTTCTCTCGTTGTTCGTGACTGCTTCTTGGATCCTTGAAGAATAATTCCTTGGTAAGTACCTCATTCTTTTCTCTTCTTTCGTATTACATTTTTTATTTGTACAAAAATCAATCCTTTAGATATTAATATTACGTGATACATTCCTATCTTTTTTCATCCGCCTATAAAATACAATCATAACTTTCGAACGTAAGGCGCGAAAATATTCAAACTATTTCGATTTCAATTATAAAAAAAACAGAAAAAAAAAAAAGAAAAATATCGTTCAACTTTTAATTCCTTGAATAGTGTTGGAAAAAATTGATAAATAAAATTACCAATAATCGGTCTTTCATATTGATTAATCTTCGAAATCATACGATGAAAAAAAACGAACGAATTTACATGTTTAATCCGGCGACCACCACCGTCAGCGTAACAGCACAGTGCCGTAACTATCTTACTGCGCACCACAGTGAGCGAAATAACAAATATGTACAATATATATTTGCGCAAAATTCATATGGCATGAAAATGAAAAATTTATTTTCACGCGTCCCGTTCTATACGGAAAGCGTTGCAACATGATTCTCTCCTCTCGTACAGCTACATCGGTGATTACCTCGATAGAGAGAAAAAGAGATATAGATATAGATATAGATGTAGATAGAAAAAAAGAGAAAGAAAGAAAGAGAGAGAGAGAGTTTTGAGTGAGAGTGAGATAGGTTCTTCCGTTACCTGAACACTGGGAGTTCGTCGAGAGCTGGCTGCAGGTCTTGATAGGACACACGATTCTTATTTCTACAAGCAATATATATATAATATATACATACATATATTTATATATAGATACCCTTTT
>NW_006263526.1:331024-337673 GCF_000469605.1 Apis dorsata | reverse complement strand
TTTTTTTTTTTTTTTTTTTTTGAAATTATTCTTTTGGCAATTGTATGGATCGTTTATCGTAGCAGGATTTCTTTTCTTGCGTGTCTCAAGCGTGATTTCACGGAAGATTAAGGTCCGCGGGGATTATTTCCGATGTTGTCGATGATTTTTATTTCTATTTCAATAAGAAAAATAGTTTTTTCAATATTTTTTCCGTTAAATTTTCCTTTTTCATTTCTTTTTTTTTTTGCAAAAAGAAAAAAATGGTTTAAATCATACTCTAGTCTCTCTTTTTTTTTTTTTGGATTTTTCAATTCTAAAAGACGGAAAGTTGAATGAGAAAAGAGAAACGTCGCGGAGCTTAATCCTCGCGCAAGAGGATTAACCGTCTCCTCAGGTCCCATCTCGTCCTCGAAAGCATTTTCTCTTCTTCCTGCGCTTTCTTCCCCTTGTCAGTCAACGTGCCTTTCGGATTTTCTTCGTTCCGCGACCGATTTTCACGATTTTTCTTCCCATTTATCGTTAAGCACCCTTTCTTTGAAAACACTGTGTCGCGTGGATGCGACGACATCTTTGTTTGTCTGCATCGCGTTTTTCACGATGAAAATCGAATCGCATTCGAAAATAATGATACATAATGAATTCATCATCGAGAAAGCGTAACGATTAATTTCTAGAAATCGATATGATTGATTCTGTGTGGTCGAAACGATGATATTTTACGTGGCTGATGATTCATTGACTTAGTCACGAACGAAAATATATTGCCTCAAAATAGAAAGTTTTAATTTATCAAATCTGAATAAAAATTTTTGGAAAGTTTTCATCTAATTTTTAATTTCGTTAGAAGGATTACATTTCTTAAATAATAGATGTGAATTGAGAATGGAACTTTATGTCAAAGTTGGCTGGAAAAAAAAATGTAACAAAAGGAGAAAGAAATAGATGCAAGTAGTATGGAATTATCTATGGTCAGACATACTTTTTCACTGTCATTTCCTTTTAAAATTCACTCGATTCTGTCAATGAATCACTTTGAATACGTGCACGCAAGAAATATACGATATATATACAGGGTGTCTATTATTAAATGTCGTTTGAAGTAACTGCTAAACAATTGATATATTATGAGAAAAAAAAATGCAGAACATTTTTATAGGATAATAATTCGAAGGAAAAATATTTTCCGATAAAAATTTTCAACGTCATATTAAGTGACTTAAGTATAATTAAAGTCACCTTCAAATGACATTGTAAACTTACTTCAAAATATATTTCCTTATTAAATTATCATTCTTATCGTTGCATGAAAAACGATAAGAGATAATTGTACATTTCTTAATATCAATTGCTTTTCAGTTACATTATAAGCGATATATTTAACATCCTGTATATCAGAGTTTTCCTGTACAATAAAAAATAAAGAGAGAGAAAAAGAAAGAGAAAAAAATAAAATAAAAAAAAAAAATAAAATAAACCAAAATATATACGAAGATAAAGTTTTTATAATATCGTCGAAAACGACGATAAAAACGATATTGTATCAATGTATGCATATATCATAGAGAAGCGTTCAATAAAGAAGCTTCAAATCAATTTGATAAATTCGCGCCTTCTACGCACACGAATTCTTTTTATCCATTCGTTTCCCAAGAAAGAAATGCTACAGGCGATACAGGCCCGTATGAGAAACCATTCTTTCTAGAAGATCATTCTTTCAGTAGATTAGTTTAAAATAATTAACTACGAAGCCTGTCCGATGATTCGTTTCGTTCTCATACAACACAACGTCTCAGATTTCACAAGTTTATTAGAACGTTAACAGTTTGCGCCTATACACGGATTACACGCGAATTTGTAGCGTAGACGACAGCCTGATCAATATAAGCGAAGAAAATATCATTTCGTTAAAAAATTTTATGACATTTCATATTATTAATTATTTAATCGTTTGATCGTTCGTGATATTTCCACGATTTAACCAACAGTTTTTTTCTTCGAGATTTTTTCCTAAATAATAAAATCACAAATATTTAAACATTTTTTTCGAATTTCTATTTATTTTTTTTTTCCTGCATTTAATTTTATTCTTCCCTGCAAACTTTTCGAAAAACTGACTTCTTTCACGTGGAAATGATATTTTAGGAGAAACTGTTTGCACACTAAACTCTACGATACATAATGCAGAACGAATAACTGGGGGGGACGAGATAATTTTACAGAGATAATTTTGAGTTTCGCATAGTCCATCTCATAATCTTCCATTTGAGAACGAAAAGTGGATGGAGATAAATGTCGTAGAACTTCTTAGATTATAATTTTTTCCTTAAATATTTTAAATTTCGTTAAGAAGATCAAAATATTGAAGAATAATCCTTGAACGTCGTCGTATCCTGTCGATGGGTTCCTTGTCTGATCAAAATCGATACTTACTACTTGCGGTTCGCCGTCCGAAATTAAAACCGTGACTACTGACATTTACGCGACACGACGAATAAAATCAAGAATTTATTTGTAGAATTTTGACCATCTTTCCATATCATTTTGTAATATAATACTACAAGTAATTTTTTGCGAATCATGGAAAATTCACCGTTTTTAACAAATGAAGTAATTTCATCGAAGGAATATAACAATTTCGTCGCATCACGAATCAGAGTCGATTCAAGAAAAAAAAAAAGTCACTTTGCGACTCAATCACAAATGATTAAATCAGGCATTCAAAAACTGAAGGTATTTAAAAGAAAAAAAAAAGCAAAAAAAAAAAAAGAAAAAAAAGAAAAGAGACAGTCTCTAAAAGGCAAAAAAAAAAAAAAAAAAAAAAAAAAGAAAAAAAAGAAAAAGGAGATTCTGAAAAGGGAAAAAAAAAAAAAAAAAAAAAAAAGAAAAAAAAGAAAAAGGAGATTCTGAAAAGGGAAAAAAAAAAAAAAAAAAAAAAAAGAAAGGCTCTAAAAGGAAAAAAAAAAAAAAAAAAAAAAACAAGAGACATGCGGCGAGCCTGTACGCGACACTGTACGACCCTCTGGAATTTCCAAAAAACACTTTTAAGTAAAATTTTTTAACAACGAATCTCGAAAAAAAATCTCTTCGAATGGGAACGATCATTGCAACAACAAATTTTCTTCCCTCGCCTCGAGGCTTCGAAATCGAATTTTCAATTCTTTTCAATTCTCCACGAGTATCTCTCTGCGTGTCAAAATAGATAATCGAGTCGAGTCGAAACAAAGAAGAATAATAATAATAATAAGAAGATTCCAGAGTGGCAAAAGGATCGAAAGTAAGAGTAACTTCGAGAGAGGAGAATTGTGCAGCGTCGCAAGGCTCAAAACTTCATGATAACGAGCAGCAGCGTCTAATCTTCGAGCAGGCGTCCTCGTCAATCTTAACTTTCGACTTCTCTGCGGTCTTACCGGCGTTGATATTCTTCTTACCATCTTCTGATCCGTTTTGATTAAGCGGCATGTACCCGGGGTTGTTCGCGCGTCGAATTTCCGCTTCTGATATTTTTTTTATTTTTTTTTTTTTTTTTTTTTTTTTTTTTTTTTTTTTTTTGTATATTTTTTTTTTTTTTTTGGAGGGAGAAGGTTTCCGATTCATTTCGAAGTGGCATGCATTGGAATTCGAGGCGGCATGTCAGCGATGCGTGCAACCGGAACATGCAGAGAAACACACACGGGGAGAAGAGGGGTCATCGAAAAAAATTTCGTAAAAATTAAAGGGCGATCGTAAGACCGCTTTCCTCTCTGGCCTGAATGATTGAATGACAGATCGTTCGGCAGAAAATAATATATCATTTCGATATATAAGAAAATAAGCTTAATGCATCATTCTTTTTCAACTTCAAATCAAAGGATTACGATATCGATTTTATTCCTTCCTATGTTTATTAAAATTTGGATTACCATTTTTTGAGACGTCTTGGGATAATTTTGAGATTAAATTTCGAGGAAAAAAATCGATTCGAGGAGAAATTTAAATTAAACGCAGGATAATTTTGAGCCGCGCAAGTTGGAATAATTTGAAGAAGAATTGTCGAGGTGACGACGAGTTTTCGAACGGAGAAAATCGTGATACGTTTTTAGCGAGGCGTTCGGCAATCGAACGTAAAAGTGTCTTCCATTTGCGAAATGGGAACCTGATTTACGGGCCACGATCGCGATAAATGCACTTTTGCCCATTACGGGAATCAATCAAGCCTCGCGACGCGGATGGCAGCCGTGTTTCCGCACAATGAAACGCATTATCGGTGATCGTTTCGTTCCACGTGACACGTTCTCTGCAATTCTACCGTGGAAAACACCCAATTTCCATTTTAAATCTTGCCAATTCATTATCCAAAAGGGCGAAGGAAATAATCGAATCCCCGAATTTTTCGACCCTCGTCTAATCTTCGAAATCGAAATTATACATTTTAGAAACGATTTTATCAAAGTTGACGATCAAACGATAGATCGAAAGATTTTTTTTTTAAATATCTATCTTTAAATATATTCTCTGACTGTTCTCGTTTTATTATCGATAATATAATTCGTGCTCTTCTCGATCAACGATGCATTAAACATTTTCATCGACGACTGAGAAACAAAAGAGAAAAAGAAAAAAAATGAAAAATATAGCAAAGAGAAAGAATCGAGGGATAAACTAGAGTATAAATTACTGTAAACCTTAATACAATAAAGCAAAATAGTTATCCTTACTCTTTCATAAACCTCTCGATTTTAACCTGTTAACAAATTATTTCTTAAGCTATTCTTCTTAAAATATCAATATATACATATATATATATATATATATATATCTTCAAGTTCAATTCTAAAGGCTAAAACAAAGTTTGTACAAAGTAACAAGTAATATTGAAAAATGCCATTCAAGATGTATTTATTAAACCGCAAAGAAACACTCGTTTCCCGAGTTTATTAATAGCTATTCCGATATTATAAATAAAATCTCAAACGACACTTTCAACAATACTCGTTCTTCAAATATATTTTCGCCTCTAGAACCAACCTTTCAAATTTTATTTTATTCGTCCTCGAATAAAAAACTCTTGTCAACGATCGTACGCGCGGTTGTTACATCGAACCAGAGAAGAAAGCCAGAGAGGCAGAGAGGTGTGAAATGGATACAGACCGTTGCTCGAGGAGTCGTAGCGTCGCGACGATGCCGTGGGCGTCGCCGCGTGGTTGCTGCCGATGTAGATGGCCGCTGGCGAGGACGGTGACGCGCCAGTCTGGCTGTTTTGGCTGTTGCTGCTGCTACCGCTGCTGCTACCGCTTCCTGCGCTGCCAGCTAGTCATGCAACCAACCAACCAAAAGACGAGCTACTGTCAGCCTCCGAACAGCTTCCTCCCGGTCGCTTCTGGCCGATTTTCACCGTACCGTCATAGTTCGATCGTTGCACTCTCGCGTCTCTCGAAATTTCGAACAGTTTTTTCTTTTTTCTTTTTTTTTTTGAGACAAACAAGTGTTTGAACTCAATTTTTTGAAAGAGTCTCGCCTCTGATGACGATGGAGCGAGCATTGGAGAGTATTGAGTTCGAAGAGGAAGGTAATTTCGAAAGAGAGACTTTTCGATTATGATGATTCAAAGCATCTGGAGTTTGCTTGATTGAAGGATATTAGATTATTTTTTTTCGAAAGGAAATCATACGTTGTTCTCTTTTGAATTTGATCGATTGATTTCAAGATGGTGGGAGTAGAAAAGTTGGTTAATTTTTGATTAGTTTTAGCTTTGGATCCGATCTCTTTTTCTTATATATAGGAGTAACGGAGAAATCACGATAGAAGATAAAACCTTGGATAGATCATTTCTTTTATCATCCAAATGTGTTGGAAGAGAAAATGAGGATCGATTTAAAAAAAAAAAATTCCACGAGAGTGCAACGAGGCGTCGTGAGAGGAATATCAAAAGAGGGAAACAAAAAAAAAAGATGAGAAAGAGAAAAAAATAGAAGAAGATAGAAGAGGATAAATAAGAAATCGTATAAATATATATATATATCGGAAGCGAGTTGGCAAAAATGCAGGCTTCTCGAACAAAGTGTTCAAACATTTTGGATCGTTCTGATCTAGATCCATCTAGATCAGACTGCACTAGGTGAAGCGTGACGAGATTCGAATGAGAGAAAAAAAAAAAAAAGAAAAATAGAAAAATAGAAAAGGCGAATAATTCTCTCGCGGTTTCCTATGAATCCTCGTGGAGATTGATCTTTAAGAAAAGAAAAAAAAAAAAGGAGGGAAGATATATATATATATGTGTGTGTGTGTGCGCTATAAAAATATCGACAATTGGTGCTGTGTGTGTTCTGTTCGAGATTGAAAAACAATAAGGAGGGGGAAAAAAAAAATGTTAACACGCAAGAAGTAGCGAGGAGAGCAAGCATTTGGGGGCGTGAGAGAGAGATCTATGGCCACGAAGCGTGATAATATCCTGCGTTTTCGACCATGTGTCCATGGTCAAAAGGTAACAAAATCGTGGGAGAGAAAAATAAATCCAAGTCATGCTTCGACTCTAAGAGGGACTCACCGATTTCTGTCGGTCTTCTGTCTTGTTTCTGCTTGGAAATTGTATGCGTTTTCGATGATTCACAACTTGCAATATATAGTATTTATATATATATATATATATAAGTTTCATGATAATCATGATACCTAAAGGACCAGAATCAAA
>NW_006263526.1:328429-330328 GCF_000469605.1 Apis dorsata | reverse complement strand
AAAAAAAAAAAAAAAAGAACCATCGATAATTTTACCCCTCGTTTCAGACGAGGCTTTCGAAGAGCAGTTTTCTCGATTCAGGCAGAAACGGTTGGATCGCGACAGAAAATCTTACCGATTCGTCGGGGGGTGGACTCGTCTGGTTGAATTTCAGTATCCTTTCCTCGTTTCCTGCGCCACGTAGGCGAATTTCCGATAACAGCCACAAAGAGAGTCTGCAATTTCGCGGGTCTCTGCTGGGACCGATCGTAAAGAAACTTTTATTCGTCGATGTATAGAGAGACAGAGAGCGAGAGAGAGAGAGAAAGAGAAAGAATATCTCGACGAGCTTTCGATTATTCTCGTCCCGTTCACGTTTCTTTAAGAGAAAGAAAGAAAAAAAAAGAATGAATAAATAAATGATTGGCGTAACAAATATAACGATTGTAAGATTATTCTCGTCATCTTTAATCTCTTTTCATTTTCCTTCGATTTCCTTTTTTTATTTTTTTATTTTTTTTTTTTCGGTTCTTAATTCGAATCAAGTTCCTTCGTTCGTTCGAACGTTAACGTTAAATCTTTTTTGTTGAAACGAGTATCGTTATTGTTATGGACAGGCTTCGTAGAAATGACTTTCCATCCCCTTTTTTTTCATTTTCGAGGATCGAAAAGGCTTTGAGAATCTTTGAATTTCTCTCGTTGAAATTGTGCGTATGATTGAATGCATCCTTCGAAAAATGCGTAGTTTATTTTATCTTTTCTGCGTATTTTAAAGTATATAAAAATATATGCATATTTCACGTACGGATCTGCGATTAAATCGATCGATCGATCGATCGTGTTTATATTATATTTATCCTTGTTTCTTATCTTCGAAATGATGATAATTAAGGATCGACGCTGGCGTAGGCGGAAGTGACAAAAACTTTGCTCCGCCGAGAGAATCGAAAGAACGGTAGAAACGGCGAGGGCTGATATTTCGCGCCATTTTGTTCCGGTCACCAGGCCAAGCGGAGAGAGACGCCATAAAAGAGACGCCAGCAATTATTTCCGACGACTATGCCGCTCGTAAAATGTTAAACAGGACAAGGGGATATTACATACCGCAGCTATATTAATCCTCTCTATTTTTATATCTTGCAGAGGTTTTAAAATTTAAGTGCTTCTCGACCAACTATAAACACGTAACCTGAACATTTTATTGGAATTCGTAAAATTTTCGTTTCATAACTATAAGAAAAGATTCTAAGAAACCGATATTGTTTTAACTTACGGAAAAATACAAAGGTGTCGTCCCAAAAATTCCAAAATTCTCTTCTAGGAAGAAGAGAATCTTTGCGTTCGAAACAAATATTTTTTATCCAAAATTTACTTTGCAGCAAAAAGGGGACAGATCCTTTTTTAGATCGTAGAAATCCAAGCTTTATCACTGCATTTTTCTTCCCTCTTAACTGTCACACGCTTCCTGCAAATCCAATTTTCACAAACTTGAAACACCAATATACGCTCTTTCTTTTCTCCATCTCGTATTCCTTCTTATCTCTTTGGAGAAATAAAAATTCTCCAACGAATCGTTCTGCCAAATCACGGGAAATCGCAAGAACGTTATTTTCGAAATTCAAAATCGGAATAAATCAGCCCGAAATTCCATCGATTCTACCGTGCTTCCCTCTCCTCGGCTCGACTCTCACCACCCGATTTACCTTGCGCTCCCTGTAGGAGTACCGCGGCTAATCCAAGGGGGTTTCCCTGAACCTGGTTCTGCTTGTTCGTCTCCCTCGCCGCCCCAACTACCCTGGAGAACGCGGACACGGCGGCGGCGGGACTGTTCGGGGGCGTGCCCTGGGAGGCGGGGCCTTTGTCGAAGAGTTCGAATTTCACCGATTAGAAACAACCTTTCCGGATTTTGATTATCAACAC
>NW_006263526.1:325434-328026 GCF_000469605.1 Apis dorsata | reverse complement strand
CTCAACACGAGACACCGCGCGAGAAACACACCCTCTCGCGCGGGAGGGAAGAAGAGGAGGAGGAGGAGGGCGCATTTTGAAGGCTAGACCGATTGTCGCAATTGGGTCTATCGAGATTAGATTTAGAAAGAAGTGATTAGAAGACGATCGTTACGTTAGTCGTATTCTGCCAAGAATTATTCCCGATGTGATTGTGAACACAGAAGCGAGAGTTATAAAGGATCGACAGAATATCATTGGCGCCAGGAGTTGAAGCGAATTTTTTTCAAGAGGAATCGATGATCTCAATTCCTGCGAGAAGAATGTCTCGGGTTAATCGCGAGGAAACATTCCTGTTAGTTAGAAGAAGCGGTCAACGAGTGAGAACCAGAGTGAAAAAAATTGCGTTAAGTCGATCTTTCGATCGCAAATATTTTCAATAATATTTGTTACAACGATTTAACGCACTTCCTTCTTCCTGATTTCACCTGAGTCAAAGAATTTCTACAATTCCACCAAGAAAAAAGAAAAGAAGAAGAAGAAAAGGAGAGGAAAGAAAGTAAGAGAGGCAAAAATACGTTTGCACGAGGCGAACTCCGTTGCTTTTCGTTTCAACCTCATCTGCGATGTTCGGATACGCGCGAGTTAAAAAACGGGTTTCGAAGCGGGAAACGTTCCTCCGTCGACGTGGCGGCAACACCGACCTTTGCCTAAGTGGAACGAGAATAGTCGCGCACAGTCACAATGACAGATCCTCGCCCGACATAGACACGGTTTCGCGGCTGAAAATAGATTTGGAAAAGGCTGGCGGGCGATCGTGACCCAACGCTGCCCGCCCGATTCGTGGCGGAAGTCCGTTTCGCGTGGGACGCCGCCGCCATTAGTCATCCAACGGCCTCACCGGATGCCCCACTCGGGATCCCGGTATTACGCAAAAATGTCGATACGAATCCGAGAAATCGAGATTTCCTGGCTTGACCAAGTTGTTCTTGTCCCCGTGCCAGGGGCACGGCTCGTTCAGTTGTTTTTGGAGCGGAATTTATCAGAGTGGAGGGAGCGTTTCTTTTTTTGGCGTGTAACGAGTTGCGAAATTTCGAACAGATCCCGTTCAATTCGAATAATTGAGGAATTTTCTTTCGCAAAGAAGTGCAAGCTTATCGAAAATATATGGATTGTTTCGTAACGATTGGATTTTCGATAAAAGTTTCTTTTTTTTCGCTTTCGTGCTCCTTAAAAGCGTTTTATAAATGTAAAAATGTGTTGTGTAAAAAATTGGAACGATATTTCCAGGGAAAGAAATAATTGGGATATTTCGATTTAGGTTACATTACGAAATCACCACCTGTACCGTTCTGGTTTAAGCCATCAATCATCGTAATTCTCGATGAATGAACGAACTTCATCGAGAAAAAAATCCTCCTGGCGCGATTAATGTCACGTAAAATATGTTCATGGCTCACCGTAATTGTCAGGCTGCTTCGAGGAACTCGGCAAGCCAGCGGTGGCCGACATTTCGAGGACTTCACCTACTACTCCTCCCTTCGAAACGCATTTACCACTTTCCAACACTTATTATCCCTTGCGTTTTCTCCGTCAACGCGACGGATTTCGAACAACGAAACACGTGAATCGTTCTCGAATGCCCTCAGTCCCGCGCGAAAGGGAGGAAAATCTCGAAGAGATCGACTCGGTTTTATTGCGCTCCGCACGGCCGGCTTCGAGGATGGCCGAACGAACGGCGCGGACTGCTGCCAATCTATTTTCAAGCGGTGCCAAGCGGCCAGGTATTTCCGTTGACAGCGCGCCACGCGAGTTCGGACGAGTTTCTTCAATAGATAATCCACGATATTCGAGTTTTCTCGCTCGATATTCCCGCCATTCTCGCTCGAAATCGAACGTCGGCCACGCCTTGAAATCGCCGCCATTCCGTCGTATTTTCCCCCATTTTCCATTTCTATTCGGCTAACAGTTGGAGTTGTAGCGCAGGTTAAAGATTTTGACTGCTCAAGGTCACCGTGTGGCTGTAAGCTAGAGGAACGCGGCTACCTTCCCCCACCATGCCGCCTCACCTAATCTCCGGCTGGTCGAAAGTGGGGGTACGCTCGAGCTATGGTGGGGAGCGCTGCTTTGAACGCCAATTGATTTCGAACAGGCTATATCTATACTAGAAATTCTTATTTCACAGCTTTGGAGGATCGATTCTAAGAGAGGCAAAAATAATTACGAAAGATAGAATATTTACAAAAATATTGATCGATAATAAAAAAAAAAAATCATAACTTTTGTCTTGATCTTTAGAATAGATTCTCTAAAGATGTCTCATTGAATATATATTAACATTCTGTATACTATGAATACACGCGTGTAATTAACATATAATTTGAAATACAACTATCTGCTCTATGCTATTCCACGGTGCTTATTATCAGCAAATTTAAATATTGATTAAACATTGACTAAATCTCCATTGATAGAAACAATGTTTTATTTTAAAATCTCGATAGACTAAAAATTGTTTTCATACACAAGTTCAAAATTTTGATCTCTAATCTATTTATTTTCTCTCGTAAGAACACGATTAGTTTAACACATTACGAAATTCAAGATGTATCG
>NW_006263526.1:307083-325251 GCF_000469605.1 Apis dorsata | reverse complement strand
AAAAAAAAAAAAGAAAAAATGTTAAATGGCAAGTGGCAATAAACTTAAACTTAACATAAAAATATTTGATGCAAAAATATATATATATATATACATACTTAAGCAATAAAAGTGTCCGATTCGCAATATGTTAAGAGGCATAATGTTCTAAAGGCACGTTTCTCATGCTGCATAATATATCCGTGTAATCGAGATTTTTACACAGATGATTTCTATATTCGATCTTCTATATTCCAAGTAACTTTGAGCAGCCGCAACCGATCTTAACCCGACTAGAAGAAGAGTTAACAGCCATTCCAAATGAACTCTAAAAGAGAAACTAATCGATGAGAAAAAGAATTCATTCAAGATTGCGATGCGATATCTCAATCAAAAATGATTAATCTCGAATCGTTTCGAGAGACTAATCGATGATGATTTCGTTCGAAATGTTGGGAACCATCGATCGCGAAATGCTTGTGGCGAATTAATGCGAAGAAGAGAACTTCTACGATGAATCTTTGGCTACGTGTGTAACACGATCAAACGATTAAGCAACAAAACTCTGAGAATCCAGGCTATCTATTCGATCAAACACAGGCGACTAAAACTTGCTAAAGCTTACGATACTGGATCTACTTATCGTTCAAGGTTGCCAAGCTGCCATAGACGTCTCGTCCAAGAGCCTCCTCGTCCATGACGACATTTTAATCTCGATCACGAATTCGTGATCGTAAACAATTAATTACGTAGATATTTCGAAAGTAAAAGAAGAATTAAAAAAAAAAATAATAAAAATATATAATTATTTACAAAGAAAAGTGATTTTTTTAATATATCGTCAAAGTTATCATTCTGAGCAGTGATGCGAAGATTTTTACTTCTTGTTGTTAATCAGATTAAGAAAAAACTAACCCAAATCGATTGATAGTTGAATATACCCAAAATGATAATTCATATACACGATTTGGATTAGATTAACAAACAACAAATCAAGTAAAACTTTCACCAATATTGCTCATGAATAATAAGATAATTTCGACAAACATATTAAAAAAATTATGGGGATCGAAGTATGGTATCTTTTTTTATAAATAAAATTTAACAAACAAAAAAGAAAAAAATAAAAAAACGACAGCCAGCTGCTCGATGGTAACAGTATACACGTGTATATATATATATTATTCAATTTCCTAAACAGCATAACGTTCGCAACAGCGCAAGAACAACAATCCTACGTAACAACGTCTAACTGTACGTCTAAACGATATACACAGTGGCGTGATAAAAAGTGGTTGTAATCGAGATATCGCGGCACAAACAGGTTGTTTCTACTCGCCTCGGGAGCAGTAGATCCGCTAGATGTCTGATCAGACGTCCTCGAACGCTAATTTTCTCGTCGCTACTATAGGTTGACGTACGCTTCTTCCGGTGTCGAGAAGTTCACGCCCTCGTTTCGTAAATCGAGTGCGTGGATTACACACATTGGATGGAAACAGACAAACAAGGGAAGGCGCTTTCGTTTCAAGATGCCGCGAATCTCTTTTGTTCTCGAGACGGGAATCACGTGATTTTTCACACACAATTTTTATCGAGAACGGATACATTACACTTCCTATATGATTTGTGAAATTTCTATTTCTTAACAAAATTGCCTTATTATCGTTAATATATTATCTCGTGATACGATATATAATATGATATATAACTGTAGATATCGTTCGATAAATTATATCAGTTTCTATTATATTTCTGATAAATTTCTGATATTACTTACTTACTTCCTTTGCCTTAACAATTTAATTGAGATATAACGTTAATAGCGTAGTAAGTAAGTAAAAATCTCTTATTACTCTAGGAGTAATTATCTCGTCTATCCGTATCTATGGATTGATAAGTGTATCGTAATTAAATCTAGTCACAATATATTATTGAATATATAAATATTCATAGCTTTACGAAACAAAGATCAACAGAGATTGATTTGCTTCGCCTATAAGATTGACACGTTTATGTCAACATTATTCCAATCAAAATCCAATTTTTCCAAAAAAAACCTGTGTCCAAAGTCGACAAGTCAACATTTACAAAACAAATTACCCTTACTCAAAATTTCACAAACCATTTACCTTACCATTTACAACGAATTCCATTAAATGCCACCATGCTTCGAATAAATTTCCAACACGATCCAATCAACGTGTATCATCACGTGAAACCCCCCCTTTTTCAACGTTAAATAAATAACAACGATATTCTTTTTTTTTTATCAAACACCACAATTAAGGACATATACGCGTACGTTTACACGGACACGATCGTGCACGACGTAAGGAGAGGGACGGTTGATTGATCTTCGTGATCAATCGTACGTGGGGAGGGGGGAGTTCAGGGGAGGGTTCACCGATTTTTCAGACCGATCAGAGGGGGAGGGGGGGGGAGGCAACGCACGCGAAATCCTTATTAGTTGGTGGTGGAACGAGAGGAGGCTGGAGAGACGGTAAATCCGAAGTACGAGTTAGCGGAAGCTGGAACAGACAGGGGTGCAAAAGCTCGAAGCTCGTCACTGAGCTCCTAGTGGCATTGGCTTCCCCTGTTCCTTCTCGTGTCCCCTCTCGAATGTAAAATAAGGGTGAAAGCTCGAGGAAACGAAGATTAACGAGAACGATTAATTCTCCTCTTCTTCTTCTTCTTCGAGATTTTTTTTTTTTTTTTTTTTTTTGAGTTTTTCAATTTCGAGATTTAATGCAAGTAGAGGTATTTTTTTTTCTTAGGCGGGGAGAGGGGAGCTTGAGAGGTGCTGGATTTAGTTTCTTAATGAATTTTTACGATATTTGCCAATTCGAAAGTTATTAATTATTTATCCAACAATGATTCCAATAATTCGGAAAGGAGGAGAAAATCACGAAAAATTAACTTGGATTTTTTTAAAACGAAGTCACAGAAGCAACTTCGATCGAACCGGTAACCAGCAATTGGAAGAACAGGGGAAGCCAGGTCTGAACCGGAGGACATCTACACGTAACACATGTGGAAATATATACGTATATAAATATATATATGTAAATCTATACGGAGGTACGTAATATATATATATATGTATACACATGAACACGAGACGTCGAAACGCGTATTACGTACACGTTTCTCGGCCTTCGATATGCAAGGTTTACCTTCGGGTTCTTTGGCAATGACCGTGCTGCTCCGGTCGACGCCGCCCTTCTTATCCTCTGTACAACAATACACACATACATCACGAATATGCGACAGTTTTTTTTTTTTATATAAAATATATTCTTTTACATTCTTCGTTTTCTTTTCTTTTATTTATTTATTTTTTTTTTTCTCAATTTTTATCTTTATATATATATATTTTTATCTTCATACAAAAAGATTTAGAGACCAGCCAACGCGCGTTTAATATTCAACTAAGCTGATATCTTCTTCTTTTTTTTTTTTCTTTTTATATTTTCTCGTAATATTTAGATTCGAGTGAATCAGAGAGCAAAAGATTCTTCGAGAATTTTACAATTATATTTAAAAGATTTTATCTTTAATAAAAGATTCGATTTCTCTTCCCTCTTCTTGGGACATTTAATATCTACTATTATTCCGTTAAATTTATTTAAATTAAATACAAAAGTTCACCGTTGATATTTCGTTTATATAATTATCATCTACGCTTTCAAATATCGAAACGTTTCCTTTAACTCCTTATTTTTCAAGAGATAATTAATTTCGACTGCAATTTCGGGGCCAAGTTTTCTGCAAGCATCCTCCATGTATTTGCTATCGATCCGTTAACGAATAATCGTCTAAGGATCTGGAAAACTTTGTCCATGGTAGTCGTGTTTCTTTTGCTCCTCGAAAGGAATTATTCTTCCATTTAGAGGTTTCGCACGAAGAGACAAAGATTCGTTGAAACTGGAGAACACTTTTTGCTACGACAACGATTTATATTATTAACCTCTCTTTCATTATTTGCTTTCTGAATCGGCTCGAGGCCAAATGTCACGACTTCGAAGTATCTCGATCGCGTTTTATTAATGCAAAGTAGCTGGACTCCGTGGCAGTTAACTTTGGAACACCGATTTTCGCAGATAGCCAAAGCTCGATTTCTCATCGAACGCGACTTTTTCCTTTTTTTCTCATTTATCTTTCATTTGTCGAAGAAAATTTTAACCACGAAAAAAAAAAAAAAGAAAAAAGATTTATAAACCCTTTTCGAATCGAATAATATTTATTCTTATTCTTGATCGATGACACATTTTATCCCTGATGTTCTTTTTACAGATGTAAAATGTATCGATACTAAAACTAGCAGTATCTAATATGTACTTTAAATACATTACGTGTGAATGATATATAGCGGTATGATGAAAATATATATGTATACAGTCAATTACAAAAATTTTTGTACACAGTTTAAGTGAGTTTAAAACGATTAAATCAAGTCGCAAAATTTTGTTTTAAACGAAATTTTCCGAGTTTGTACATGTTTGAAAATATACAAACACGGTTTCATTAAAAAATCCGTAAGATTTATTGCATATTTCTTTGCGACTGGCTGTATCCAATTTTATCGATTCGTTCAACTACCAATTATAATGTCGAGCGTGAAAGGGTCACTACGCAATATACTCTAAGAATTAAATTTTCGAATAATTATCGCGTTCGATGCAGTTGTAGTCGATAAATCAATCAAGCCGACATTCAAAGCGATAAACATTCAACGTAAGCGTATTCAAATTTAAGAAAGGAAGCGTACATTTTTTTTTTTTCTTTTAAGCATTATTTCGTTTTCTTTTTTGTTTCCCCCCCTTCATTACAAATGCCTCAGAGTTCCAGCTAGTCCACAAAAATTGATATTATTCTACATAAAAAAGAAAAAAAAAAAAAAATGGTAAATATACTTTCTAGCTTATACAATTCTAAAATGTCGGACTAACGGAAGATGAGAGTAGATAGAGATAGATAGACAGACGGATAGATAAAGTAAGAAATAGAAGTAGAGAGTTGTAACAGCACCAGAATATTTTATCTTTCTTCCCCGTATTTGGTCTCTCGATCGAGTATCATACATATATAGACTCGGGTTCTCTTCGAATTAGGGGGTGTGAAGGGGAGAAAGGGGTGGCGTTCACGACTGAGAGGGAGAGAAAGAGAGAGAAAGAGAGAGAGAGAGAGAGAAAGAGAGAAGGTGGAAAATCATTCCTGTCGAAAAATTGAAACGTTCGAAGTGGCCTGTGAAGCAGGTCTTGAGAGGTAATTCGTCAAACGATAACGGTATACGATTGACGTAGAAGAAGATATTTATTTCTTAAAATCTCTTAAAATTTCAAAAGTTTTCGATTCGAGATTCTTTTACCGGTTTAATTATTGAGAATGATGTATTCACTTTCGAGATAATATTATTACCTGGAAAGAACATTTTTCTTTTTTGCGATTGAAAGTTACTACTCTCGGAGAGTAATCATTCTGGAATGTCCAATTGCAGAAAATATTCTCAAAGAAATCTTTGAAATGTTGAATTGAATTCCAATCGATCGAATAATTCTTACACTCTGCCCTCTCAAATCCATTATTTCACGAGAATAACAGGATTACTATCCAGGGTAATTATCCAGGGATAAAATAATCCAGGTAAAGTGCTGGAGGAGGGTGCAGTTCGGTGTGACGAACGTGCAAAACGTCGATGAAGACGGATCGATCCTTCTCCTCAGAAGGATCCTAATTGCACCCTTGAGTGCGTTCTACCAAAAAATAAAAACAAACCACACTTTCACAAATAGAGAAAGAGAAAAAAGAGAAAAAGATAGAGAGAGAGAGAGAGAGAAAGAGAGACAGAGAAAAGATCTGAACAATCGAGATAAACCTGGAGGGATAAGAAAAATTCTTTGAAATATCAATATATATATTCTCAAATCAGCAAGGATTAGAAACAATTCTTCTTTCGATTCTTTTTTACAGGATATACAGGGTGACTCAGCATATAAAGTCACCTCGATTATTTTCGTTATCAATTGATCATCAATCATTTTTTTTTTCTTATCATGGATATAACGGATATAAACATGATTTGACTTTTTTCGTCGAATTTCGATAATGATCTGATAATAAAAATAAAAGTACAGAGATAAAAAAATATTTTTATCGATGTATCGATCCATGGATAACAAGAATAATCACAAGAATGATCACCCTGTATATCTATCAAAACCAGACAGAGAAATATGGATAATAAATACAAGTGGATGCAGGGAAGAACATAGATGGCAGACAGACGTAGATAATAGACAATTGTTGCATCTCGAAACTCGACATTTTATCCACATTTTATCATTCATGGAGTTGTTTCAAACAGGGATAAAGAAAAAAAAAATAAATAAAAAGAAAGGAGCGAAATTTCCATCTTATTTCTTGTTTCTCGGACAAGAGACACGCCTTTTTGGAAGGCGAATATATTTCGATTTCGATCAAAGTGTCGAAGAGAATCGCTTAAAAAAAAAGAAAAAAAAAAGAAAAAGAAAAAGAAACACATCTCTCACGTTTAAAACGAAGCGTCCCTTCGGTTATTTTGGCTTTGGTACACTCGACTCCGAGAAAGCGTGGGTGTGTCGATGCACAGGCATGCACAAGCGGAATGGGATACGACAAACACGTCTAAAAAAGCAGATCGGTTTTCATGCTTGTGGTGAAAGCGGAGGAGGCGTGAACTTGTCCCTTCGCATCGGCTTCGCTCTCAATGGGGAGGGGCTTCAATTTTCAATTCTCGTGTTAACTATAATGCGCACTGCCAGTTGGAAAAAATATAATAATCTTCACTCTCTTGCGTGAGTTTCGAGTAAAAAATGTATTATATTATTATATTACGATACGGTGTATAAATTTTAAAAATAGAAAAGGATTTATTGATTTTTTATCCAGGCTTCGTCTAATAATAATGAAGAAATCGTGTGGAAATATCGAGACAACCTCAATAATTTTAATGGAATTTAAATGAGTAATCTTTTTTCTTTTCTTTTCTACAATTACATATGTGTATCTCATTCCTTTGACAAAGACGAATTTTTCTTCAACATTTATACTTATTTCTTCTTCCATTAATTCAATATAAAAAAAGATTTTACATCGAGTATATTAATTCTCGTATCGAAATTATTTGTTCGAACAAATTTTTGTGGCGAATATTCAAAAAAATTGAGTTCAATGAAATTAAACAAATCCAATCTCGAGAACGAATCCCCGCCTCGTTGACAAGTAATAATAAAAACGGATGCAAGCCATGCACGAAAACGTGTAATAGTGGAGATGTGTAATAAGAATAGTGGCGAAGAGAAATGGGCGAAACTGATAACAGGCAAGTCAGTGATGGTGTTCATAAATCCATAACACCGGAGTGACGTGTATTATCTCTTTTTTTTTCTTTTTTTTTTTTTTTTTTCGGTGATGATGCCACATGGCGGTGAGAGAGACTGTGCGAAGACTGTGAAGATTTAAGATTGCTGTAAAGAACAGGGAAGTTTAGTATTTCTCGTCTTCGGTGGTGATTCGTGTTTGAAGGAGGATGCACAGACAGAAGTGAGAAAGATAGAAGAGATGGGCAGACGTTAAAGATGGTGGCTTTCTTCGACTTCGAAGGAAAGATCCAGTGAAAATAATTCGAAGTGGTGCACAGCGAGGAACCAACGCAATGTGAATCGTTGTGTAAACGTGTGCGTGTGAATGAAAGAGATTATTAACAGAAGTATATGTATATTCTTAACCCTGCCACTTTCAATCTAATTATTCTATATATTGAAACAAATATTTCAAAAATATTTTTTCAAGTGGCAAATGTTAAGAAAAAAGGGAAAAAAAGAGAGAGAAAGAGAGAAAGAATAAAACAAAAAAGAAGAAAATGAGAAAACGATTAGAAACAATATGATCGTGTTTCTTTTATTCGTCTCGACTTACGTATACCACCGTGATGACGTGTTCGAGATCGCAGCATTCCCTACGATCTCTGATTGTGTGCTCGCTAATGTGGACGATGCTTCTCTAACGTGGCACAAACTAATCTAACTTTCTAGATGGCTAATCGCTACTGACTCGCTCTATAAACGTGGAAAACGTCGTGGTGGTAGCGAAAGTGAAGAAGCGCGGCGGAAATTATATGATTTATTCGAGATACTGTTCCGTTGTATCTCGAACGTCGAACTGAAACTTTCTCCTTTCCTTCCAATTTTTTTTCAAACGCGATCCTCTCGTTAAAAATGACGAAAGAACAAAAGTGGAAAGAAGTGGAAAGAGATTATTTCCAGTTCGACGACGAAAAGAAAGGGAAGGGGGGAAAGAAAAAGAAAAAGAAAAGATAGAAAAGGAATGAAAATGAGAGAAAGCTCGATGAACGTGAAGAAAAAAAAAAAAAAAAAACAAAGCGAAAGCGACGCGATTATCATCGTCGAAAAATCACGATTAATCAAATTTCTCCCCTTTTCGTTTCCAATCTCGCCCTGTCGATCGTTCGAATCGCAGAATTTTCGAATGGTCGAGGAATAAATAACCCTGCAAGTCGAACGCCTCGATTACAGGTGAAATTTCGAACAACGAGATTTCCAGAGTTAACGTTAACTTTTGCCACACACAACAGTTTCGCCACTCTATTACATCATCCGAGCCCGCCTCTCTTATTGTGCCACGCTAATTGCACACTGATGCGGATAAATATATGTAGCCCATGGACGAAAATGAGAAACGAGAGAACGGTGGTGGTCGCTATCGAGACTTTTCAAATAAACTTCTCATTCTCTCATCTCCATCCCGCGGTATCCTCGTGGAATAAAAAAAAAAAAAAAAAAAAAAAAAATCGCAAAGAGGTTATTATATTTCGAGAGGAGAATCGAGAGGAGCGAGTTCTGCGAATTAGTCGAGGTTCGATTGATCGATCGCGGTCGTGGAATGAGAAAATGGTGATCGAGCGAGCGAGAAGAAAAATGGCTGTCACGGATGGTGATGGCCATACCGATTACGCGGCAGAATTTTTTTGAGGAGGAAAAAAAAAAAAAAAAAAAGAAAAAAAAGGAAGGGAGGACGTTCATTGGAATTGCAAAAATTTGGAATTCTTCGAGAAATTTGAAAAATTCATCGATCAATCGATCAGATATACAAAAAAAGAAAATTTCTATTAAAATCTGTATCGTTGATTCGAATAAAAAAATTCATTTTGGGATTTGATACACGTAAATTATTATCGAAGATTGATTCTAATCTTTTTTTTTTTTTTTTTTGAATACTTGTACTTTTAATACACTTAAAAAATTAATGGATAAATTAATAATAATAAATAAACAATAAGTTTCTCGTGTATATAGATTCACACTTGATCCCAGAAATATTTGACTGACTTTAGATTTAACTATATCATTCATAGAAAAAAATTTCGTAATCTTTCAATTCTTTATAAACAGCTTAATCGTTTTTGAATAGAAAATTACAAATAGCATAGTTAAAAACTAAATATACGAATATTTTTGGGACCAATTGTATGTAAGTACCTGTACAACAATCTAAAACTTGCGTCAGTATCGAAAAAACATGTCGATAAATGTACGAGGTTGGAGTACCCTGACACACATATGGTTCACCGAACAGTAAACGCGTCAAATACTGGCCGGGACCCTAGATTTTTCCGATAGCGATACTTCTGTCTGACGCAATACCGTCTGATACTACTCGAGCCGGTGCCTGATCAATTTCGCCTCGCGCCACTACGGGGGACCCCGCGGAAAACGTTTGATATTCCACTTGATGAACACCGTTGCGTGGACATGTGCAACGTCGTTACGTCGTTACGTTTTGAAATTTTGGTGGCGACGACGGTTTCGAAAAACCGTGGGGAATCACGAGTCTCTCTGTGTAAAGAGGGAGTGTGATCGACGATTGAACGTCGAAAATTAAGGTTAGAAATTAGATAATATTGAGGCTGATACGAAACGAAAGTTTGGACGATATGATCGAATTATATATAGGGTGATTCATGATATTTCGAACATTCAAGTTCAAAGATATGGAAAAATTGTTATTATATAATATTGAAAAATTACGTGTTCTTTTATTCGATTAAAATGTATCCACACCCCACATATAATCGACAATACATAAGATTATCGTTCTGGAATCACAGTTGATACAGAGAAGTACGTACACAAATGTTGTTTCACGCATCTTATTCGATTGTACGCACGTGTTATGGATTTGTGAGCATCTTGTGTGAAGAAAATAGCGTTCTCTCGATCGTTCCTCGCGCAGCTGTTCTACGAATTACTTGTGATACTTGGTGTGAGACTTGATGTGATTTGTATGATATGATTGTGATAATAGATCGTTCCATAAGTCGTTGTATATAATAATTGTACAATAATAATTGTATATAATAATTGGAACAAATACGAGTAAATTCAATCGTAAACGAAGACTTATGAAATGAAATTCGATATTCGAGGCTTCCACAAGCGTTCTCTATTTGAAACAACTCTGTGATCGTTATAAGATACTTAAGCTACTTCTGAAAGCCTCAAAGGATATCGAATGTAACTAGTGAATCTCGTGTGATCTATGTGTGACATATCAAAAGCGAGTCGCTTGCTGTATGGAAATGGCGATTGAACAATGTGGGAGGATAGACTTACGTGTCGTTGGCTAGAAATTGATCTATTCTCGTGTCGCTAAATTTTGGCCATCTAGAAATGATCTACTTGTACTGTTTAATCACTTGATTCTCCTCTAAGAATGAAGTCACGGATAAAAATGAGAGAGAAAATTAAAAAAAATATATAAATCGTGATAGATGTGACAATTTACGGATAAAAAAAAAGAATTTGGAAGGATATGAATCCACGATGGAAAATACGTAATCAATGGATTCGATATCTCCAGATTTTTGATTTGCATCGAAGGAAACGCGAATAAGATATCGAGAATTCTATATTTGAATCCAATTGTTTGTGTGCTCTGTAATATTGCCATTTTGTGCTCGAGTGTATTCGTGTCTGGCTCGAGAATCAATCCACTCAGTGATAAAGTGTCTGAATCTTGAAAGCGAATGAAATCCATTGTCTATCGGTGTTTTCGGTGTACAAAGGAGAAACTTAGTTGCATGCACGCCAAGGATCATCAGGATTGCACTTTCGCGTTCTCATTCGTTAGATAAAATCATTGTTTCTTACTTTCATTTGATATTGATCAGCATTGAGAAGTCAACTTTTACATAATTATGATAATATCTATACGTGAAAAGTTCGTTTGAAATAGCAAGATTTTTTTTTAATTAATTGATAATATAATTATTTTTCGATTCAATGATATATCGTGAGATGCAGCAAGCAAGTTGAAAAATTAGAGACAATAATGGAGAGAAGAGTCAGAAAGATTTCTTTCTAAAGAAAGAATTACGAATTGCACTCTCGCGAAAGTACAATCCTGTAGAAAGGTCTGTAATGATACTGCTCCGGCAATGTATGCGAAACGCTTCCAGTTCCTCCAAATATATCGCAAAGAAAAGAGGTGAGTTCAAAGCTGACCGAGGAGGGAAACAACTTCCGGAAACACATCGAATAAAAGAACAATAAATTTTAATCGCGTAAAGACGATGGATGTTACGATTAAAACAATTTTTCAAAATCTTAAAACTCTTCAAATTTCAACCTATGAGCTCCAATAAAACTCAAATTAGTTTTTGAAAGCGTTCATCCATCGTCGAAATTAAAATTTTCCCATAATTTCGAGTATTGTTTCTTGAATGAATGGTTTAAGAGATCTACCATGATCGATATGATCGTGTGTGCGTGTGTTCCGATCGTAATCGACGAGAAATCGCGAAAGAACAGGCCATAAAAGTTAATCAGAAACGGTTCAGCTTTATCAGAGCTGGTTTTGATGGTGTACGATAATGAAAATGACAAGAATTCAGATTGATAGGGGTACAAATTGTATATGTACATTTTTGAGTAATATTCTCGATAGTATATGTTTTTATTAAATAAATAGTAAGTAGATAGAGCCGCTGATAGATAGAGACGACGAGAGATAGTCATTACATATATAGTTAAAGATTTTACTATATACATATATTTACATATACATTATATGCATATGTTCACGTGGCTTGAATGAAGAAATAAATATAGTCGAATACGATCACGTTGCGATAAAGAAAGTAAGTATTTGAACTTTAAAAATTTGGTAATAAACCTGAGCACTAGATATACGTAAAATAAGCATAATAGAAATTGAGAGTTTTGTGGCGATGGGGATAGAGCGTTCTCTTTTCATTAGAGTTGATCCAGGTTCGAATCTTGATTTCTTCGAAAAAATTTATTCTTCGTTTTTCTCGATTC
This sequence comes from Apis dorsata, assembly GCF_000469605.1. Classification (NCBI taxonomy): domain Eukaryota; kingdom Metazoa; phylum Arthropoda; class Insecta; order Hymenoptera; family Apidae; genus Apis; species Apis dorsata. The sequence goes on along the minus strand of NW_006263526.1, from coordinate 312,895 downwards.
TTTGACTATTATATTGGAAATAGTGTGTTTATAAATGATATTTCAATTTAAATAATATTATATAATTATAATTATCATGATGTTTCGATAAAAAGTTTTAATTAAATTCAAAATATGAATTAAATCAATTGCCCCTTCCTTATATCTTTAAGAAAATAATATTATAATAGAGTTCTTACTATATAAAATAGTAGAATATTACATAGAAAAATAGTTGTATAATAGTTAAATAGTTAAATATATAAATAAATATTTAGATTCAATAATAAACTAATAAATATTACTATAAAAATTAAAGTAACTATAAAAAGAAGTAATTATGTAAAATTGCTATATTATAATTAAATTATATTATAGCAATCGTTTTACATAGTAATAAAAAGAAGTAAAAAAATTAACAATTATAATTAGAATAAATTTCTCAACTAAAAGGAACAAAAATACTCTATATCTTTATCGCAACGTAGAATAAAAACGACTATACTAATTTCCTGAAAATTACAAGAAACGATCTCGTGGAAAGATACGATACACGAATATAATACACGCCATGAAAAAAGGGGGGGAAATCCTCGATAGAGCGGATCGAAAATAGTATAGTAATAGTATAGTTATAGTATAGTAATACGCAATGTATATTATACGTCTACAAAGAGGCGAAGAGAAGAGAAATAGTTTCATGGAAAAGATTAATTATAGGGGATAGTTTCACTAAAAAATTTAATGGGCAAAGACGAACAAAAAGCTCTTCTACCTTTAAACACGATCCTCATGACTGTGCTATATAAAGGTTCATTCGATCATCGCTTTTATTACAACTATCATAGTAAAACTAAACTTGAAAATTATATGCATATAATATCACTATATATAATACAATAATTTACAAACTAAAATATATGATTTCAATTTAAATATATCATAAATTCTATAATCTCTTAAAAGATTAATATATGGCGAAAAGATTCATTTAAAAGAGCAAATAAAAGAAGATCGTTAATGATAATCTACTAAAGATTGTCGCGCAATTGACGAACCTAAGCGACAAGTTTACCGACATATGCGTATATGTACACATATATCGGTAATCAAGACATGAGTATACGTAAATATAAGATGGGATAGCTGAGAAGGGCTATTGAAAAGGGGGGAGAGCGAGGTTAAAGCGAGGGGATACTTAACTACTCGAGCTATTGTCCAACGATCGATTTGCACGTGAACAGGAGTAACTATCTCTCTAATAATAGGCCGATATGCGCGCGCAAGTGCCTGCTCGTGATTTCGTTACGTAGTTCCAAAGGGACGAAAAGAGAAAAGATTCTCTTTTAATCGTAACTTTCCAAAGAGATACTACTTATACCTCCTCCATTTACGAACTGCACTCCATTTTTTCAATTAAAATCAAACGAAAACCTTAATATTCTATGCACAACACTATATCCAGAAGGTAACGTGACCGATTTCTCGAATCCTCATCGGTTTCCAATTTCAATCTGTGAGGATTCAAATCATCAATTAGTTCGATTAACTCGTTAAAACGTTACGTTTTTCCTTCCACACTTTTCAACCCCTTCGAGAAAAAATTTTCACAAAATGGACCGCCGTTTAAAATTTACGATGCCATCGAAAAGCAAAATGTAAATTCAGTAAATTCGCGTAAATTACCCTTCGGGGAAGGGTATTTCGGATCCGGGCCGGTAGCGAGAAATCCAGTTACAGCCGCGCTTCGAGCGCGGGTAGAACGGTAAATTCAGATTCGATCCATTAGCGGAATCTCGCTGGGAGAATTAACTGTCCCGGTTCGCTGGCTCGAACAATTAACGAGCTCAAAAGGCTCGAGCGGTTGGCCGCGTGTACGCGCGGAACAGTGAGCCGACCGATCGAACCGTTTCATCGTCGTCCACCCTCGTGAAAGTGGGAACTTGGAACGTTGGTGGAAAGTTGGAGAGGGCCGAGACGAATCGGCATCGCCAATTTCCGATACCCAAGTTCGAGTTTGAACAGATCTCGAAGCCTGTTCAACCGTGACACAGGCTGGTATCGATTCTTTCTTTTGTACGATAATTCAATGCGCGATAGTCAGTCCACAAGAAATTTGGAACAGCATTTTTGACAATTCTTGCGAAATTTTCTAGGAAAATTTTATCCAGGATTTATTATTATAGTTTGAATTTATTTCGAATTTTGTCGTGTGTATAAATGTATAAAGTTTTATTATTGGAAATTGATTTTTGTCATTATTATTATTCGCACAGAAATATTTGGATAGAAATTGAATGGTTTCAAGAGATGTTATTAACTTTCTTGAGGATGAACGCATAGAGGATTTACAAAGATCAATTTTGTTTGTTTTTACAAATGAAATTATGTTTTCTGATGCATTATTTATGTAACTTGACATTTTCTATAAAAAAAAAAAAAAGATTCATTTGACCTTTCGATGCGCGCGCAAAAAAAAAAAACCAATAATATCAGAGTATGCATAATTCAATTTCCATCCAAAGGTTTCTCACTGCGAATAATAATAACGAATAATAATAATAAAAATCAAAATGGTAATTTCAACTGAGACATCCTGTGAGACTTCTTGACATTATCAATTCGATTATATACAAATTATACGCGAAAGAATAAAAATTTTCAAGTTTAAGAAAAAAACTATTAGAACTAGTTATTCCTCATACTAGTATCGATAACAGCCTCTCTTCACAGCTTCAAACCGTTCCTTTTAAACAAAACAAAGCGCAATAAAATCATATCCCAATCGGTTCGATCAGCTGCAGCACATTCCAAGCATACACTCGACGCTGGAAAAAGGAGGAAAAGGGAAAGGGGGTCACAGAGAGGGGAGAGAAAGGGCAAAAAAATCCGTGTGGCACACGTTCTCGATACAGCCAGGCCCTAGAAAGATAGTACGACGACACAAAAATTGGTGAGGTATTCAAAATTCTCCGAATTGTCCTCTCATAGATTTCAGGGGTTGAAGGGAGGATTGAGTTGTGAATCGAGGGCACGAAAAAAAAAAAACGCGCGAAAAGAGGGAGAGCTAGAATAGAAGATTTTTCTTTTTTTTTTTTTTTTCTAAAGGTGAGAGTGAGAGACAGAGGATTCTAGGTGGTCCTACCTTTCACGTCATCGTCCTCGATCGTTGTGCTGCTGTCGGTCGATTCCTTCACCTGAGAGCCATCGCCCTTCTTCGTGATGATGCTCCGACCTGGAGCACGCAGAGCGTTTCAATAAATCGGCATTGACTGTGGTGATTGAACGGATAGTGATTGAGAGTAACATAAAGAGAAAGATAAAGAGAAATAGAGAGAAAGAGAGAGAGAATAATAGTAGATAAATAAGAGATTAATTGTTGGCCAGTTGTTGGAAGGCTGTTGGATGTTAATGGTTATTCTTTCTCGCGAGGACAAATCACAGCGAGAGCACACACAGTTGCACGAGGTGATGTGTTTTTTTTGTGGAAATCGATCGATTCGGGAGATTTTTGGGAATAATTGGAATTTAAGAAGAATAGAGAGAAAGAGAGAGAAGTCACAGAAAAATTCTGTGATGCTATTAAAAACAAAGAGAGAGATAGATAGTTGAAAAGCAGAAAAGATTATTATTAATAGACTGTGGATTTAATACTTTTCTTTTCTCATGTAACGAGTTCATTCGTGAATGGAGAATAATGAGGATATAATATCGACAAATGCAAAAATTTTGTAATTATATTCTCAAAGTAAGTACCAATTTATCAAAAAAAAAATAAAAGAAATAATGTTACGTTATAATGTATCAACATGTACATATAAATACACATTTTCGCATTCAATTAATATTCATTTGTAAAAAAAAAGAAATCCACAGTCTAAGTATCAGCGATCAAGATAAACTCGTGTCTTTTTTTAAAGGATGGAGAATTCCCAATTCAAAACAATTCTGAAATAAATTATGAAACGAATGCGATAAGAGAAATAACGTTATTTCGAATGGAGAATGGAATTGTGTTGGGGCAAAGCGTCGCATGTGGAGGATCTCTTCATTTGTCTCGTTTAAAGAAAGATGAGGCAAAAAAATGCGGAGAAAACCGGAAGAAATTACGGTTGAAAAATTGATCGAGGAGGTAACCTCGTCGAGTACGATGCTCTCGTTTGGATGCTTCCTCGGGCGGTGAATTATTCCAACTATCAGAGAGATCGTTCCCGTGGAAACGCGCTCTAAGGAGCAGTAAACGTCGCGGTGAGATTGGAAGGCGAAGTTTGGAAACAATGAGGGGTGAACGAATGGGAATCATCTATCCTTACGTTCTTCCTTCTTTTTTTTTTGCGCTTGTTGACTATGCAGAATTAAACGTTACACGGTGAAATTCTTAAGAAGAAGAAAGGAGAAAGAATTTTTGAATTGATTGAAAGGATAATTGTTTTTTTCTTTTTAATTTTTACGATTCGAATTTTTTTCGATGGCAAAATTTTGAAATATAAATATAATTGTTAAAGGATGAAGAATAATTTTTTTTTAAATCAATAATATTTGTAATCTTTTTTTTTCGTAGAGAAATTCTAAATTTGGAATATAAATTGATAATATATGTTAAAGAGCGCTTGAAGAAGGAAGAATTTTTGAATTAAATAAGATGATGTTAATATCCTAAATTTTCAATATCGTATATTTTCTATTTTTTAAATTTGGAATTGAAATAGATTTTTCTACAATTTGAAAATTCTTTGACGGAAATTTTATACTTATTCGAAGGGATATATATCGATATAAGGATCAAATAATCAAATACTATTTTATACAAGCATATCTCGATCGCTAGATTGAATCGAAACGTAGAAGAAAAAAGTCAAAAGAATTGAGATAAATCGAGAAAGAAGTGTTCTAAAGAAGGGAAACCTTCGGTGTCGAAGAAATTTCGACATCATTGGATTCCCTGAATGATCGAAACAATATCGATTCGTTCGATTTTAAATCAGTAGATATATATAACCAATAAGATCGACGTAACGATACTTATAAACACATTTAAAAAAAAAAACCTCGAATTAAAATTGTACCCTTAAAAAATAATAAACTATTAAGTTTATTATTTATTCCACTCGATGGCACATCGTGACGTCGATCGGATCGCTTAAAAAAATGAGAAGATATTCTATCGAATCGTCCATGCGGTCTAATCACTGTATATCCACATTTGAAAAGATTCGTGAAACAAGAAAGGAAGAGAGAGAAAAAGAAGAAACAATCCTGATCGATCTTTATCAATTAATCTATTTTCATAGAACTATTATATAGCTATATAATAGAGAGAAGATGGATGCAAATCGTTGAGAAGAAACGAGGAAGACAGAAGAAGAAGAAGAAGAAGAAGAAGAAGAAATTGGCAAAAAGAAGTCGCAGAAAAGAGAAGGACAAGGACGTGTATAAAGCAAGAGAAAGAGAGAGAGATATATATATATATAAGGAAAAGGATATCTTTTTTTTTTTTTTTAAACAGGATCATAATGTTTTCATAATGTTAAAACAGTGCATCGTGTTCTGCATGCGAGACAAATCGTGATCAATCATATTAATTCGAGCAACTCTGCCGATGCTCTCAAGACGACGTATCGGTGCCAGGGCAAAAGGGAGAAAAAAAAAAAAACAATGGTTCCTCTTTACCTTATGATGGCTCCTCTCGAGAGCTCGGCTTCGTTCCGTGCCAGCGAAGCGTTGCAACGTTTCACAAAAAAAAAACAAAAAAAGAAGAAAGAAAGAAAGAAGGAAAGAAAATGAAAGAAAAACGAAAAAGAAAAAAAGAAGAAGAAACAACAACGGTATAGTA
>NW_006263526.1:303821-306780 GCF_000469605.1 Apis dorsata | reverse complement strand
TTTTTTTTTTTTTTTTTTTTGGAAAGGAAGACAACGAATATCTTTGAGATGGAATTATTAACAAATTCAGGATCGAAAGACCGGGCCAGTTTTCAGCGATTTTTTTTTTTCTTCTTTTCATTTTCGTTTCATTTATTTTATTTAATTATCGTATAGTCCGTTTTGCGGTACGTGTTCGCTAAAAGCTTCTTTTTTCATCGAAGTTTCCTTTTTTTAGTTAATTTCGTTCGTGAGTAATATATTCCTCGTACATATAACTCCTTTTCTACGTTCAGAATCGTAGAATTATCACATAATACTATCGTAGAACACTTTATATAATATACATTTCTACAAAACATCTATATTCTATAAATCTGAAAAATTATTCGATATTACAATATCCTCCCAACACCCTCAAAATAACTAGATTAGATAACTAGATCCTCCCCAATTATTCTAAATTATCCTTGCTCGCAATCAACAATTACCAAGTTAAACAACTCGTCAATACTTCTGCACAATAGCTTCTGGAAGCTCCCTTCTGATTAAAAAGAAAAAAAAAAGAGACAGAGAGAAAAAGAAACACCCCTTAACCTTGCTTTTCAACGAGGCCTACGAGATCTTCCATCCCATCCAAAATTCATTCGCCTGAATTCCTGGAAGCTTTCAGGCCCCATCTTCAGGTGCCCCCATTCCTTTCAATAAAAACCGCGGAAAACAGCGTATAGCGTTAAACGGGAGAGAGAAAAAACGTGGGAGAAGCGAGGGGGTGGATTCTTCCTCTTGGAAGAGGAGGGGAGGGGAGGGTGGCCGAGAGAGAAAAATTGAATCGCACACAGGGGAGTGACGCAATTACATAGCGAGTATCCACCCCGCTTACATGTAATTTACCGTGGGGGAAAGGTGGCGGAAAAATGAGATGGAGGGCAGGGGTATAGAACCCCGGGAGTGCGATATTCGTGTACTTTCGGCGTTGAGCACGAGTGTACGCCGGAAACGCGGCCCCGCCTATTCTTATCACCTTCCGCCACCGGAGAGCCACTTCCGTCGAGGCAACGCTTGCTTTCCTACCATTTTTCTTCCCCCCCCCCCTCTTTTTCTTTTCTTCTTCTTTCGCGCCATTAAGTGTACACGTGATTTGATTGAAAATTAGAAAACGAGGGCGTTAGAAATTATTGATTTGCGATCAATTGTAATATCGAAACGAGATTCTGATAAATTTAAAAAAAAAGAAGAGAACTGTATTTTGAGTGTAACTTATCTGTTTCATCACGGATAAAATTTGTACGCGATAAATTCGTACGCGATAAAAGTTTCCAGTCGCAGAAACTCGAGATGATTTATACACCCTCTTTGGAAGCTCGTGTTTCTTGTATGAAATGGGAGGGGGCGGGAGATAGCGAGTTGGGGATGTGACCATTTCCAATTGATCTTTCCGTTGGAAAAGCACAGATACATGGGATGGAATTTCTTCGATAAAGTTTTCAAAGTTAAAAGGAGTTTCCGGTGGAGATGGGCCGGAAGCGAGCTGCCTCGACGCGGAGTCACTCCTTATAAACGGACGTAAAAACGGCCCTTTCCGTGCTGCTTCTCTCTTGATAAGAAATGCGAGCGACGGATACGAAGGCGTGAAACGAAATAAAAGAAAGCGAGGCGGAAAGCGTTAGCCATGCCAAATGCTGGAACGTAGCTTCCGTTCGTGCGGAATATTCCTTCGAGCCTGAAATTGTTCGTTCAAACTCACATATAATAACATTTTATCCTTTAAAATTATTCTCATTCCAAAGTAATTAATCCATTGGAGAAGTTAAATCGTCATTTGAGGGGGAAAAAAAATATTTGAATCCCCTTTATAATTGCAAATACGAAAAATCTTCGCGTCGAGGATTAATGGATTAATTACAAGATTAAACGTTTCTCGAAGATATTAGGTCGATCCTCCGTACTTCAGTACTCTCAGTACCCTCCCCACCTAATCCTACGTTCCACAGAAATTCTATAACATGGCGATGTATCCCTTCAGAAGCGGCGATAAGATCGTAAGCGGCGAAATATGTCGATTCCTCGAGCTCAAAGTTATAGCCAATGGTGGGGGAAGGAAGGAGTGGGGGATGGGTCGAAATCAGCTATGGTGGGGACGAAACGAAGGAGTGGGGGAGTCAGCCTTGAACAGAGGACCGGCCTAATTGTTTCGAGCAGAACTATTTCGACTCGAATTTATTCGGAATATTTCCGACGAACTTCGCATCGTTCTCGATTGTTCGATTAGAAGCAAGTCGATTTCTACAACGTATGCCTATATAAATATATATATGTGTGTGTGTATATATATATACGTGTGAACGAATGAATGTGTGTTGTTCACAAGCACGTTTATCGTTAGATCGATTAGAAGCATCTTCTTTCGAAAGTTGAGAGCGTTAACGGGAAAGATTTTCTATTATTTTTTTTTTTTTTTTTTTATTTTGAATTTTTTTTTTTTTTTTTTTTAATTTATGATTTCTTTCTTTTCTTTTATTTTTATTGTTCAGAGATGAAAGAGATGTCCTTGCACCTCCGACCCACTTCGCGTATCTTGTCAATAAAATCAGTCATTCAATTAAAGATAATAAATCGGTGATAAAGATATAGACGGAAGTAGATAGATATAGAGAGAGGTAGAAAGAGAAAGAGATAGAACAAGGAAGGTATATAAAGCAGAGAGTAAGATAGAGAAAACGATTGATCGCGTTCCCTCGCCCGGAAAAATCGAATTCGCTTCTGGATTCATGGATTCCTTCACGGGATGGAATTCATGAATTCTTTTTTCGTCATTCATGAAATTTATGGATTCTCCTGGTTTATATTTATCCATATATATATATATACGCACACGTATATAGAAGAACATGTGTATAAATATAAATATCACATAAATTTCGATGACGTTTAAGAGCCTCTTTTCGAGATTTTATCGATTCGATGAATTTTCGAGATT
>NW_006263526.1:300152-303650 GCF_000469605.1 Apis dorsata | reverse complement strand
AAAAAAAAAAAAAAAAAAAAAAAAGAAAGAAAAAGAAAACTCGATACACGAATTATTGAAAGAAACTTTTATCGAAGAAAATGGAGAAAGCGCGTCGATTTAGATTCTCTGAATTTTCTATCGTCCACGTAAGTTCACGCTTCTTTGGATCTCGTTCGTAATTAAAAAAGATCTTTCCATTTTTATCGAGATAAACGATTTACATCGATAAACGCGCCGATTTCCAATCGTTCGTCGAAATACGTGTCCACGAATAATTCAATATATTTTCCCTCCAATGTTCTCAACGACGTTCGATCATCCGCGAGGAGAAGCAAACAGATTTTTACAGAGACGAGGGAACGCAAGCTGAATTTTCCTTTCTTGAAAATTTGATCGAAGGATCATGAATGAAGAGGATCCTCGATCTGTCGATCGATCGATGATCGTTTCACAAGGATATTCCTCTTTACAGGGGAAGATAAATGATAAATTTTTGTTCCCCCGAAGAAAAGAAATAACGACGAATATTTTTCGATACTCGGTGTGTAACGATTTTTCTTCAATTTTCCTTTCTCGAATTCTCTCGAAGGAGGATAGAAAGCGATTTATTTACGCGAGAAACGTCGATCGGTATTGTGTCGAACGTTGGCCATTCTCCTCCTCCATTGCTATTACGAAGGTTACGAAATAATGGAACGATACCTTTTCTCGGATGATCCCGCCATCGTGAATCGATCGAGATGGAGCTTGTGACTTCTGATGACGAATGGCCGAACGAACGAACGAACGAACGAACGAACGAACGAACGAACGAACGAAGGAACGATGGTCGATTGGGCTGATAAAGAGAAAGAGAGAGAGAGAAAGAGAGAGAGAGAGAGAGATCGTGGTGAAGAAGCCCGGGGACGAATTAACGTTGACGAAGTTTCAACGATGTTCATCATTTTCCTCTTTTCATTCACCTCTTTCTTTTTTTATTTTGCCTATTATTGTTGCGTAGAATTGGACGTAGAATTGATTAATCAGGAGAAAGGTAACGTTCTTATCGTCGAAGGAACAATTCTCTAAAACAAAAAAGAAAAAAATTAGAATGAAAGAAAGTATTAAACGAAAGTATAAACGATAGAAAGAGAGTATCGAAGATCGAAAAAGAAAGAAAGAAAGAAAGAAAGAAAAAACACGGCGATTAGATAAATTTAATTAAACTTCTCGTGGAAACGAACGACAGATTCGAAAGACAATGGCTCGAGGTTTAATTATAATATCAGTGGGTTTGTCTCTCTGGAGGGAAAAAGAAAAATAGATAGAAAAGATCACGAGAGGGTGAAAAAGGAAACGAACGATCGTTGGCCGTCTTCGAGTTGGTAATTGAAACAAATTGCAGGCGACGAGAGCAGCCGCTACTCTCGTTTCTACACCGACTTCCGGAAGGAAATTGTTACATGGTAATGAAAGTATTTGATGGGTTCGCGCGATAACCCATGCGCGACTCGCACGCAAACCTCGAAAAACTCCTCGTTTCCTCTCCCCCCTGCCTTTACGAATTTTCTTTGTCAACGATCGTAGATTAGCATCGATCTTGCGAGTTTTATAATTTTATTTCCTCGATGTATCAAACGTGTATATAATTGAGAAGGTGAGACTGAGAGAGTCGATACGACTTGGAAAGATATTCTCATATTAATTTTCCATAAATGTATTTATGGATCTATAAAAAAAAAAATTGTTGAAATGCTTTTTAAAAAACGATATCGATTTATCGAATATAATATTTGACAATAATTGTCAAATATTAGAAATTTGTAATTCTAAATTTGGAAAATGATGTGGAAAAGGGTAAATCAAAAGTGGAATTATTTTTAATCCACCACGATTTTAGAAATTATGAATAAATTTTCCAATAAACAAAGACGTGATAAAGTAACAAAAAAATTCATTCAATCACATTCAAATATCCCGCGTTAGAACGTTACCTTCCAACCAATTTCACGCTCGACGAGTATCAAACCTGTCAAAATACTCATTCACATTTTTTTTTTTATATCACGCTTTCGATTGTCCCCCTTGTAGTGTCCTACCTGATTCTATTTCGGGCATCAAGTGTCCCCGACGATGTGTCTTTTGCATAGTATATATATATATATATGTTATAATATATTCATAGACGCAACAATAAACGATAGATAGACAAAGAGAGATTAAGAGATATATAAAAAAAAGATAAAAAAAAAATTAGACAGAGAGAAAGAGAGAGAGAGAAAAAAAAGAAACGAACAGAATTACACACAGGCTCTATTAATCAGACAATGAATATAATAATCGTGTTGTTGGGGAGCAAAAGGTGGCGTTCGTATCGCGTTCCGGGTGTCGTCTCTACGGATGCAAGATGCTCATCTACATATTCGACTAAGTTCTAGGTGAAAATTCGTTGCATTCATAGGGAATATATTCCTGGTATACGCTAAGGTGTTATCATATAGATGTGTGAAGAGGTGCAAGTACACGTGTGCGTGCCACACGTATACCTGCGTCTTGATGGTGTAACGATGCATGATAGTATGAATTGTATAAATATATATGTATGTATGTATATATATATATATCGTTTTGTACAAGATATACAGATATATATAGTAAATATTCATACTATGGTATTTTGGAACGTTGCTTTTAATTTGAAGATCCGATACGATATCATTTTTATACCGGATGTATGAAAATATTTTGAGGATTTTCGTTGTAAGAAAAAAAAAAAAAAAGAAAAATGAGAAACGATGGTTCTTTCCTTTTTTTTTTTTTTTTTTTTTTCTCTTTGAAAAATTCTCATTTTTGTCGTTCCAAAATGGTATGAATGGCAAGACAAATGGGAGGGGTGGGGGGAAAAAAAGTGGGGCACAAGTGTTGCGTGTTTCTCGCATTTTCGCCGGTTTCTCGTTGATGGAATAGAGGCGCTACAGAGTGATCAGCAATACTGAACAATAATCATTCGTAGGCGTTATTCGTCAGTGGACCTAAACAGTTGTTACACGATACGGTTACACGATATACACGGTAAACGATATTATAGCTCCCTCCTCTGTATTGTGTTTTCATATCCAACGAATTTCGCGAGGAAGATCGGTCGAATTAAAAATTTTTTTAAATACGACACACCAATATTGCTATAAACAAAAAAATTCATAGAAGAGAACATTTAAAAAAAAAAAGAATAAATAAAATTCTTACAAAAATTTGAATTAAAAATTTAATTTCACAGAGACTCTTCGTTTTAGTTTGTATTCCCAATGCACATAGAAATACAAATTAAAATTGCATTAATCAACTTAACAATTCAACGATAAAATGCAAATTATAAATCGTGGATTAAAAAGAGTAAAGAAATTAATTTTTCCTCGTCCTAAAATCCAGTATATATCGATTCATAAATGAAACGATTCATAAGAAAGAGAGAGAGATATACAGAGATAGATAGAGAGAGAGAGAAAACGTAAGAAACAAACTGATGAAAATGAATGA
>NW_006263526.1:296203-300110 GCF_000469605.1 Apis dorsata | reverse complement strand
ATGATCGACGATTCCTCGCTGATCCACTTTTTTTTTTTTTTTTTACATCTCGTGTATCATTGCACGATATTCTATTCCTTTCCACGAGTGTTCAAAGGAAGACACTTTGACACTCCGCCAATCCAACTTTTTTTTTTACTTTGGGGGGGAATATTAATGCGAATTTTCGAAGCATGAATCTGATGATCTTTGATGAGGAGAAAACTGCTTGAGTCCACGACGATTCGCGTTACCCAGAACTTTCCAATGCTGATATTGTCCTCTTTTCAATTGTATTAAAAAGGGGGAAGGGGGGGGGAAAATGGATACGATCGTCATTCTAAGAGAGACATTAACACGATGCAATTTCTGGATAACGCAGCACAGTCCTTGCAGGATATGAGGTGCGAGCCAAGTGCATCGACTATGAGATAGTTCACGACGTGTGAAATGAGAATATATCATGATTAATTAATTAATTAAATCGGAGCAAGCGAGGATGAAATTTGTCGAATGAGCGACAATATATATAGAGAAAGAGGTTTGATTGAAATCGTGAGGATTTTTTTTTTTTTTTTTTTTTTTTTGAAAGAAGATGACATCGTCGAATTTTATGGACGTTGATGAGGATACGAATAGTGAATCAAGAAAAGAATAAATTTCACCTCGCTGCTCAGGTTGTATCCCGATTTTTACAGGGATAAACGAAATTTAATGGCTCTCTAATTCGTTTGGTGCACGAGCAGGAATGATATCTGGTGCTTCACTTCGTGGATCATTTTCAGAATTTCATCTCGCCATCTTGACCGATTAATCTGTATCAACTTATCAATGAATATCATTAATTGAAATAAATACTTCTTAAAACACGAAGGGGAATTGTACGAGGCGTTGTACACTGATCTTATTATCGACTTTAAAATTCCTCTTTTTTTTTTCCATCTAATGCGTCGTAAGAAGCTTAAAAGAAAGAAAAAAAAAAAAAAGAAGAAACATACAGAGAAACGGTAAAGCACAACAATTATTTCCCTTCCAGGCAAAATTTAGAAATAGAGCCTTCTACGATCATTTTTTTGTCCCCAACTTCGTTAAGTATCCTTCACCCTTTACCCTTTTCTTTTTCTTTTTTTTTCTTTTCGTCCACGAAAACTCGAGTTCCACACGAGAAAATCAGTGCGTAACACCTCGGTCCCTTGGTTAAACCCCGCCATTGTCAACCACGCCTCGTAAACAACTCGCGTTTCCGTCCCTCGAAAACAAAGAGGGATAGGGGATTGTGTTGTGACTCGAGTTGTTGAAGCTAGATAGTAGGTTTCTTAATAAGCGAAATAAAAGTACGCGGTTGGCCACGTCGTGAAGCACCTCTTGAAAAAAACGAAAGGGCTGATGAACAGATCCTTTATATAAATACATATATATATATATATGTATACATATATATATATATAAATATATATACAAGAGAAGAAGGAGAATTTATTAACAAGAAAACATGGGATGAAGAGTCGAGGTGGGTATTCTTTTTTTTATGGGTTATGAATTCTGGAGAAAGATACATATATATATAAAGTAGAGAAAAAGACAGAATTACGAAGAAAGTCGTAGAAAGTCGTAGAAAGAGAAAGAAAGAGAGAGAAAGAGATATAAAATCGAGGGAGACGTGGTGATTAAAAAGAGACGGAGGGTGTGTGTCAGAGAGAAAAGAGAGAGAGAGAAAGAGATAGACACAAGGGGGAGAGGGTTGGGCGTAAAAATTTAATGGGAGATATAAAAGTACTGTCTGTCGTGGTCCATGAAGCGCTGAAGAGGGCCGGAGGTACTTACCCTGTGCATCATACTTACTGGAAAAGTTCCTCGTCGCCAACATCGTCGTCAGAATAGCGCCCTGCGGACAAAAAAAGGATACAGGCCACGGATTATTCTATGTTGCATCTTAATCGAGAGCGAAGGAAGCAAGAAATAACGACTCTGTTTAAACTTTCGGGGGGTTTAACTCAAGAAAACCCAGACCAGACATATTGGACGAAAAGTTAATCGCCCGAGAATGAACTTTGTTCTAAATTTGTTTCGAAATTTCATTGCTTCATTTATTAATAAATTCTAATCCCTTTCTTCTTTACTGTACTTTATTTATTATCGTGTACTTGGTTCTGAATAATAGATTTGGAATTAGAGATAATAATACAATATATATATCCTTCAATTTCGCGTTTTTCTTGAGAAGCTTTATTTCAAGATGATACGTTAAAACATGACCGAATCAGCGAAACACTTCTAAAATAACGCGCTGTGAGCATTTTCGATGCTTCAGAATTGAGAAACACGAGAGAACTTGAACGAACGAAATCCAAGTAGGAATACGCACAAGTACTCGTAACCCAATCCTTACCGCTTATCTCAGCTGATAATCGACGATAAATTTCACTTTTTTTAATTACGCAAATTTCCGAGAAAAACCAAGGAAGAAGAAATCATCAAATACCCCGACTATTAATTTCATTCTCGCGCAATAATTTATTATTACCAACTCCATCACGATCCAATCGTGTTATCACGAATTATATTTCGAACAATTGGAATAATTGAATTCTTAAGGAAGGCCAAAAATTTTAAATGCCTTCGTTTAATCACCATCATCTTTGATAGTACACGAAAAATAATAATTTTACCTATCACATCTTTACTTTTATAATTCAATACGATGAAAATGTTTTCAAATTTAAATAATACCTAACCAAGAATTTCAGAAGAGTATCTACCATTCAAATACCATTCGAGACATTTTCAGACACGCTACTTTGAATCGTAGATACTCATCCTCAGATTGAATTGAATTAAAATAACGAGCATTTCTATACTACGCGTGAAATTCGACTCGAAAATTTACTTACTTACGTAAGACTCTATATCACTAACCCTGTCTCTCGATTCGAATCGTCCAATATCAAAAGAGAAACTTCAAAGCTCGGCGTTGAAAGATTTTCGAATATTGCGAATCACGAGCGTTTCGTCAATTTCTCGAGCGATTCACACTCGGCCCACGTGTACACGCGCACACACACACACGAACGAAACTGAAGCCTCGTTCAGCTCAGCTTCTTTGTACGTGGCTGATGGCACTTCCGGTCGTCGGTATTGCGTCGTTATTACGTCGACCGAACTTTAGACTCTCTCGATCTGTCAGCGCGACGACAATTCCACCTTCTATTCTACAAAGATGAATATTCCAAAGGTGGATTAACAATTGACCGTTTATAATCCTCCCTCCCTCCAAGATTCGTCTTTTATCTATAAATTAAACGCCTCGTGTCGCGCGATATTGCATCGTGTCCTTCGTGGCATTAAAAGATAAAAGAGGCGGATAATACACGTATTTGTATTATATTATTCATTATTATTATTATTACTACGAGTTCCGCCAGATGGGCCTCTTTCATTATGCATTATGCTCTCCAACTCGATATATACCTCGATAATTTCAATTTATATACGGGAAAATTGAAGATATTGGTTTCTTTTCTTTTTCTTTTCTCTTCTTTTAATCGCTACTCGTGATTACTCGACGACTTGTGCGGATGTAGTAGAAAGGGGAAATCGATTAGAGATCCTTCCGATTTCTTATTTTTATTTATGAGCAAATGAGGTTGCTTATTTGTTCTCTCTTTGCGTATTGCGTATAAGAATTCGCGCTCAAGTCTTTTTTAAATCTACATTTCGTAATATCGTTCTTGTATCGCTTCGTTTAACGCAAATTTAAATTACTTGTAAAAAAAAAAAAATGTGTAAAATATATCTTTGCTTTGCGTTCGTTTGAATTTAGAATTTACTCTTTCAAAGAAGATCCTCAGGATATAATATAATAAAGATGAGATATAAAAAAAGATTCCTTCCATTCTGTGGAATGTACTTTTTTAACGATGAATATTTC
>NW_006263526.1:272891-295965 GCF_000469605.1 Apis dorsata | reverse complement strand
TTTTTTTTTTTTTTTTTTTTTTTTTTGAGGAATTGATATCCACGTATGCGTAACAATTGACCTTGAACGATATTGTAAATGACCTTCAACTATATTCCTCGCCATATTCGAATAGCAATGAAGAAATATGATTTATCCTATACAAGTTCTTCCTCTTGCAGGAAAAAGAAATAAATTCATTTCGCAGATTCATGCAAATTCGATTCTTTAAAAATCTTACGAGCATCAACGCAAAATCTATAATCCATAATGAAAATTAAATATACGTTCATTCCTGCGAATCAAACAACATAAACAAAATAACAAAATTAGATTAAAATTACAACGAAGGGACGAATTCCTTCTCGAAAACGGATACGCGTAGAATTGGCGGCAAATACGAATGAGGTAAAGCAAACATCGCTAATAAGAGTCGATACATCGCGTCCGACGTTATCGGTCGAGCATCCAGAAAATATTTACGACAAATATTTGCCCGCAGAACAATCGATTTCGATTAAAGGCACGTTTCTATTTTCGTTAACACGCACGCGGCGTGTATTTAAATTTCGATTATCAAAATACGGTTCTGGTAATGGAGGCTCCCCCTCTTCCCTCCTCCTCCTCCATCTTCCCTATTAAATATTCATGCACAGCGCCGTTTCTTTACAAATCGTAAGGCTACGGACCGCGCGTGTGATAAACGAGAATCAATTCCTTCGTTTAATTGGAACAATTTCCACGGATTAACTCGATGGAGCGCTGTTGCGATGTGATATCGTATGTGCGTTGAATTCTTTTTCTTTTTTTTTTTTTATTTCTTCTGCCGTTGTTCCGAGTATCGAGTACATTTCGAGCAAAAAGTATATAGTTGTTGAAACGAAACTACGTTTCTTCGAGATTAATTTTAGTGGATTATAATATACATGGAAAATATTATGTTGAAAATAATTCTCGAATCCTCGCATTGATCGTTTCAAGTATTAATTTTCTGCGTAAGAAAAAAAGAAAAAAAAATTAGAGACAAATTTATTTCCGAAAAAATAAATTTTTTCTCGTTATCTTTTATTTCTTCTTATATTTTATGATAAAAATGAATAAGCTTCGAATTGTTGCAATTCGTTGTATCTTTGATTGAAAATTGTATTTATTCTAGATTGTTCTTCACGAAATATTCGAGATTCGTAAATGTTAAAGTATGAAACTATTAAATTTTCCATGTAATTATACTTACGCTTTATTTTCCTCTACGTATATAAATGTATTCTGTGATTCTTTTTTTTGATGAAATAAGTATATACATTCGTTTAAATTAACATTTCTCCCCCGATGCGAGATACAAAAGATATTAATTGTAAAATATTCGTGAAACCGTGAATATAACGTATACAGAATTATATTAACTTTTATGTAAACCAATTATTTCGGTTAAAGTGAAAAGCAAATGTGACATTTAAATTACAGAAGCGTATTTAACTCTTCTCGAAATGTTGTCGATCCATGAATTCTGACGATTCTTCGAAAATCCAAATAAAACCACGAATTTCAAATTTTTTCCAATTTCATTTCTGCCTGTATTGCGTATCGATATTTCGAAATAACAATTTCTCTCGAAACGATGATATTTACTCCTGTTAAAAAAAAAAAATTCAAAACTTATCAAAAAAAAAAAAATCGTGAAACATCCGCAAACATTAATATTTTCTGGAGACGGAAAAATTTTCTCCATTTTATCTCTTCCTTTCATCGAGAAATCCATCCAGAAAGAGAATTACTCTTACTCTTCTCTGAAAAATACTCTTCTCTTTGATTGCATCGCGACACCATAATCCGAGTAACAATTTCGCCGTGGTAGAATTAAAAATCGATCTCTCGTAATTAACGCGTGAAAATCTTCTAAAAGAAATTCCCTTCTTCGTCGTCAAAGGAAAACAAGAGATTATATACCTTTCGAGGATCTAAAAACAAAAATATCGGTTGAGGTTTATTTATCAAAGGAAAGTGCGTCGTTATAAACCTCGATCGTGTATAATAGATAAGCTTGAGACAAGTTTTTATGTTTATTTTGATCTCTAGAAGAGTCTAAACTACGCGTCTACGTGAATTACATTAACATCTAAGCAAAAAGAAAAAGTGAGGAAAGGAGAAAAGACAGAGGATTGGTTACAAGTTCGAGTGTTTCTTTTTCAGCGATGAAAAATGGGAAGGTGGAGGGAGGGAAGATAGAATGGAATTACTATGTTCCAGCTTCGACAGTTCTCGTGACGATTGAACAAACTCGTCGTTTAATAATCCTTGTTCAAGCCAAGAATTTGGCTTTTCCTATCCCCCGTTCCCTTTCTTTAATGTTTTAAGTTTGAAGATCTTGTTTCGTAGAAAATTAAAAACGAACCATTCGATTAGTTATTTAACAATTTTTGAAATTTTCTTGCAAAGAACTTTTGTCACGTCCTATTTGAACACCAATAGGATTCAATTTTTTTTTTTTTAATTTTAATTAACGGAATTAATGATTGGTAAAAGGATATGCGTACCTCAAATGGAACGGTGGCTTCCTTTTGCCTGCACAATCCGAATTTATTCTTCAATGCTTTCATATTTGACACTCTCGACGCACTTTCTCTCTTCGATAAAATTCCAACTCCAATAATTTTTTAATCTCGATACACGATTTCCATTATATTTTGCACGAAAGATCATGAAAGATAATAATGGTAATAATGGTAATAACGTCTCTTGGAATGGAATTGGAGATAATCCCAAATAAATTAGGGAACTAAATATATTTCCATATCTAATATCTAAATCAATTATTATTATTTCCAACGTTATTATAACAAGATCTTCCCTAAATTAAACAAATAAAATAATTAAAAAAGAGAGAATTAACTGCCAATTCTCAAATTAACTCGATTAATGATCCACCTTTCGTTATACCATTACTTAATTATCCTAAGCAAAGAAATAGCATCAATAACCCTCCTCTAATTTCCAATATCCTAATCACCAAGTCGCCCAACCAACGATTTCATTAAACGTGATTACTCTCTCGTCGAACAACCGGTCACGAAATCGTTATTAATGCCATCGAGGGAAACGCGTTCCTTTAATTGAACCACCACCGTCACGAATCACCTAAGAAATAACGCACGAAAAACTTTCGTCCGTTTCCAAATGTAATATTAAATTCGAGCGTTAATTGCGTTTCGGTTTAATGGAACGATCGCGTGATTGAATGGTTCGTTCTTCGGATAAGATCGAGATTTTCGAACGAAAAAAAGGGTTCCAAGGGGATTTTATTTATACGTGGTGGATTAATAATTGGTTGCTTGATTCTTGGTTAACATGACTTGGAATCTTTGAGAATGCGAATTTAATAAATGTAAACTTTGAATGTAAAAAGCAACGTATTTTAATATTTATTTCCATGATATAACGAATTATGCATAACAATGATGTATTAAATTTCTACAATTGGAATTAGTTGATTAATCCTCCCTTTAATTCTCCTTTTTTAATTATTTTATTTGTGAAAAGTAACGATAGATAAGTAAAATAATTTATAATCGACAGAGATTAAGAATTTAAGAAGAATAAAAATGAAATAGAATTATCTCATTCTCTTCCAATTTTTCTCAACGTATAAAAAATTAATTCATTAAACACGAATTATAAAATTATAATGAAAACGTAAAAGAGCAAATCTATCTACGGTACAAAATATTTAATGACAAAGATAACAAAATAATGACCGCTCCCTCGATCAACTAAATTGCTAAACTACCACGCCAATTATTACCATTATCTTATTTATATACATTAAGAAAAAAGAAAAAATCAAACGAAAAAAAATTACAAGCTCTATAAATAAAATAAAATAAAGAAAAAAATCACGTTTTAATCGACACTCAAACACTTCGTGCCTCCTTTTCACGAGGTCAGAAACGCGATCATCGAGGTGAAAGAAAATTTCACCGATATTAATATTCATTCGACACCGTACACACAACGATCCACTCAACGAATAACTATATCATTTTTATTCGACGCGATTGCCGCCAGCAACGTCCATATCGCACTTGATTCGAACGCACACGATTCGAACGACAATTCGAGCGGCACTGCTCGCAACAGTTGGAATCGCGATAGTCGACCAAGAGACTTTAGGTAGGGGAGTAGGAAATCCACCAATTCCCAATCGAAGAAGGGGCCTATGCCATTTCCAATTCACGCGTTTCGTTATCGCCAAAGTGTTTTGAAAGGGCGAGATGTGAAACGAGATTTTCGAATGTTGATTAAAAAATATAAAAACCGATTCCGATTTTCTTTTTTTCCCCGTTTAAAAGTGAAATAAATTTTTGTGTGGAATATTATTATTATTATCGGTGAATAATTATCAGAAATAAGGATTTTATTGTACGCTTTTTATATATCTGCGAAACTTAGATTTTAGTAGATTTTGAAATAGATTTGAAATAATAATCTTTTTTTTTTTTCTTTTGAAAAGCGTAAAACGATTGAATGATTTTTTTTAAATATCGAAGTTATTGGGTAATTTTTCAACGAATAATAATCACGCGCACGATTCAAATTTAAAACAAGAAAAAAATACGTACGAGTGTTTGTTGATAGATAGGAAGATAGGATCATGAGGAAAATGGTGACGTAAGGTGGAAGACAAAGCGAACTCAATTTCGAGTTTCCTCTGACCAGTTCGCCACGTAGTTCTACACAAGGTATAAATGGGAGCCGATGGTTAAACGCTAAACATCGGTTTATCTTGACAGAGGCCCATAGCGACTATAGATCATTTAACGGGCTGGCGCACCTTAACACTCGACGTCTCGAATCGAAACTTGCGTGTAACTAGTTAACCGGAGTTCCGCTACAACACGTTGCCCGGCGGAATTTCCGTTGTTAATCGAGAAACTCGCGACACCGTATTCCACCCTCTAATTACTGCTCCTTCGTGGACACAGCCCCCTGTAATATTATCGTTTTATTCGTGCTACTGGATAGAAATTGGAAATGTGAATTGATCGGTTGTTTTATATTTTCATTCTTTTCAAATATCTCGAAAAGAGAAAATTTTAAGCGTAAATTTTATTACGTTATAAATATACGTTTATATATATATACGTTTTCGATTGGATTTTATTAATTTTTTGAAAAACTGGAGGTTGTTCGAAAGGAAAAGAAAGAAGGTGAAATTATTTTGAATTAAGAAGAATTTTTTATATCAATTCTCTTTCTAATAAACGTTATTTATAGCGTAATTTACTTTAGAATTCGATTAAACTCGATTAAAATTAGGAAAACTTTGAACCGCTATAACTTCGAAGATAGTGACTTCCGGTGGACGAGTGAACGATCGTTAGAAGCGGGGAACCTTCCTCTTTAAAACGCTTTTTTGTTTATCTCGATACGACTTCCGGTTCCCGAAATATCATCGCATAAAGAAAATGTAATTTTTAATCCTTTACCTTAAACTCTATTAAAATTAGGAAAACTTTGAACCTCTATAACTCCGAAGATAGTAACTTCCGGTGGACGAGTGAACGATGGTTAGAAGCGGGGAATCTTCCCCTTTAAAACGCATTTTCGTTTATCCCGATACGACTTCCGGTTCCCGAGATATCGTCGTGTAAAGAGAAACGTAATTTTTAATCGTTTACTATTTCTATCCTTGTTTCTTATTCGGATCTCTCGCTCGCACTTCGCCTCACTGACCTATCCCAACTCCAGACGAGCGACAGACGCGATTCTTGGAAAGGTGCTTAGTACGCATTTCCAGGAAAAAAATGTAGGTCAGTGGGTCGCGGACTCATTCATTATTTTTGTAAACGTATGACCGCTTTGAATCCTTATATCTCGACAACGAATTGAGATATCGGGATAAAACAAAAAGCGATTTCAATGGCATGTTTTCCTCTATTTTTTAAATGGATTTTGATGATAAAATTTTTAATTTTTTCTCACGTTTTTTTTTACATGAAAAGTCAAAGTTTCATTTGTCACTTTACAATTGTAAATGCAACAATTTGTTATAATGATATAAAATATAAATATATAATATAAAGCATATAATTTAGCATGCTTTTTTTATACAATTTGACATATTTTCCTTATGTTAATTGAATATTTTATCTACGTAAAAATTAATAACTAATATTTTATTATCTAACAATAACTAATATTTTATTATATGATTATCAATAACATCTTAAGGCAAAGAATAAAATGATACGAGTACGAGTAAAAGAATGCTAATTCTCGAATCTAAAAAGACTTGAAAAGAGTTTATTTATAAAGAGGAATGAAAATCTAATACTTACTTTTAATTTGCGCCTTGCGTTGAATTTCTTCAAGCAATCCACAGTCTCTTGTCTGTGGACAACGGACGCGACACGTTCACGTTGCTGTAACACAATAAGAAGAAGAAAAATTGTTACGTTAATCATCGAAGACGTTTTTCAAGCGATATATAGATAGTTTCACGAGATTGATTTCACTTACGCAGATCCATGGGTGCTTCAATGCCTCGCTGGCGGTGATCCTTTTGCTTGGGTTCACCGTCAGCATCTGATTGATTAGGTTCTTGGCTTCCGGCGTGACGGTGTCCCATTCTGGGCTTGGATACTGCGCCAATAAATTAAACGAATGATTCGTCAAAAGTCGATGTAAAAGTCGATCGATCGAAATGCGAAATTAATTTATTTTATTTATTTAATTTATTAATATAATTTTATTCGAATTAAGTTAAATCACTGATAATTTCGATCGATCCATAAATAACTTGTTATACACTCGATTTATTATAATTCTGAAATAATATTGTATTTGTACAATTAAACAACAGGAAGAAAAATTTTCTTTCAAATCCGCAGCGAGAATGGAGAGAAATTTTTCAAAAAAAAAAAAAAAAAAAAAATTGAACGATATAAAAAGTCGATCGCAATCGAATCGAAGGAAGATTTCTTGGGGAATCGAGTCGATAGAGGCAACTGATTCTTACGTCGTACGATCCGGCCTTGATCTGCGCGTACAATCGATGCTGATCCTCGTCCCAGAATGGCGGATAACCGACCAGAAGGATGTAAAGAATGACACCGCACGCCCAGATGTCGACTGGCTTGCCGTATGGCTCTTTCTTGAGGACTTCCGGGCTGAGGTAACCGGGCGTCCCAGCGAAACCTTTTTATACGAGATTATCAGAGGTCACTCTCCACGGAATACGTATATTTTTTCGTTCAAATATTAGATGGAATGCAGAATTTTCTTAATTCTTTCTTTCTACAACAATAATTGATAAAAGTGCAATTTTCGTGGGATAAAATATTTTATTTTACAGATTTACATTGTAAGAAATTTAAATATCGTATTCACAATATTTTAAGAGAATATTGCGCGAAATTTTAGCGAAATAATTTCGAAAATAACGGACTGGTGAATACTTTATAAATATTTTTTATACAAATACAAATTGTACCACGATTCAGCGATTGGAATATTTTATCCCTGAGATTAAAAAAAAAAATTTCGTTTAAACGAAGGAAACGATATTTTTTTCTTAACTGTTGACGATATTGGATGCACTTTGAAGAAGAAAAAAAATTCTAAAAAGAACAGAAAAGTTTGAGACGAGGAAATTTCGGTTCGCAACGAAGAAAATCGATGGTAATTTCCCGAGAATAGAGAAAATCGAAGCTAATCTCGTTGCTAACTATATTTTCTACTATGGCTCACACAGAGTCGGCCATTACTAAGTCTTGGAACTTTCTACGATCCAAGTTTCGAATTTCCCGCGTATGATGCGGAAACCACAGCCAAATCAGAATGTCGAGGGAATTTCGAGCTGTCGAGAACGGAAACGAACATCAGCTAGTTTCAAACTGATAGACGAGTCGAGGATGAAAAGGAGATTGTTTCACAGATTCTCGGACATCAAAATCATTTCGATTCGTTGATATATTCCCCGATATATTTATCAAGAGAAAAATATAACTTTTTACCCCCTCGTCTCTTTCCAAATATTATTTTAAATTCCACGTATCGAGTACGAGGAGGAAAAATTCAATCAACGAAGAATTAAATTACCTTTTAACTGTTTTCTTTTTTATTCATATCTTTAAGTAAAAACTTAAAGATATATTTCTCGAATCGTTATCATCAAAGATTACAAATACGAAAAAAGAATCCAAAAAATTATTTAACAAAAAACTATCGACAAACGAAAATGCGTACGTTCGAATACATATTTTCACACTCGTACTTTCGAACAATTCTCTATTTTTCAATTTTCCTTCTTTTTTTCGAAACAAAATCCCGCACAAAACACGCGAGAAGACTATTCCAACCGCGCATCGTCTCGATCCGACCTCGATTGTTAGATCCGTGGAAAACAACATTCAATCTCCCGAACAATATGGAGGAATCTCAGAGGGCAAAGGGAGCGCAGAATTTTCCGGTTTGATCCGGGCCGTGGTACGGTTCTTTGACCGCAAACACAATACAGAAAATCTCCCAAGTGGGGTGGGGAGAGGGGAATCTATTTTGCCTGCGAAAACGCGGAAACTTTTCCAATAGTACGAGGGGAGAGGGAGGGAGGACTTCCTACTTTCCAAGCAAAGTAAAAACAAACGAGAACACCCGGTCGAGGAAGGCGTGACGCGGTGTTCCATAAATGTGGAAAGGAAAATTGTGGAAATCGAGGTGATTTCGAGCAATAATTTCCCCTTCCCCCCCTCCCCTTTCGAAAATAAAATTTTTGGTTTCGATTTGGTTAAGTTATTAATGGGATTAATTAAAGGTAGTGTTGGATACGTGATGCGATCGAGTTCGAACAAATATCGAAATATAAAGGGATTGTCGAATCGAGGAAAATATTATATATAATATTATATAATATTATATATCTTATCAATTGTCGTTCTATCTGTGTGAACAGAATTGTACATGTGATGAAGTTGAAACGAAAATTTTTTGCAATTTGGTTGGAAATCATCTCGACAATTTCTATTGAAGTTTCTGTATTTTTTTGGGACATCCTACATAAATGATTGCACTCAGTTGACACTCGTTCCTCTTTTTAGCGTTCGACACGGGAAAAAGGGAATCGGGAAAATGAAGGGAGACGTCGAATTCGAGCGAGCAACACAGTTAAAGCGAAAAAAGAGGGATAGGAGATAAACAGGGAGGGAAGAAATTTTATTTCTGGAAAACTTGTGTTCACGTCATTGCGGAAATGCAAACGGATTCTAAATAAACCGAGTCCTTGGCGATTCGTCGACCTGTAACCCAGGTTTTCTATCACTTTTTGCTCTTTTTTTTTTTTTTATTCCGACGCTATTTGACATAGATTATCGAGCTCGTGGCATGAATCGAAATGGATTCATCGTATCAAGAAATAAAAAATTTTCAAAGGAGAGAAAGAGAAAGATATCTCTTTCTGGAGAGAAAAATTCTTGAAAAATTCAATCTTATCTAAAATGCGGTTCGCGTGAAACACTTGATCTGAAGAAATTGAATTTTTTAAAGCAATACCGCAAAAAATATCGTAAAATAAAAAGGAAGAAGAATATTTGAATATTTCTTATATACTTCCTCAGAAAACTTCAAATCATCGATATTTTTCGAAATGGGGGAAAAAATTATAGTGGAATTTATTCTCTCTACGAATCTATTCCATTTCTCGAAAGAAGGGAAGAGGAAGAAAAATAATAATATATCTAAATCGATTTCGAAAAACGATATTTGCAAATTATAAATAATATTATGCTTATATAATATCGTTGTATCTGTACTCCTTCCTTCTCGTAACGCGTTTTTTATTTAAAATATTCTCAATGGTCACTATATAATTAATTTATAATTATGTTTATACAAAATCAATTTATTAAACGATAATACGACTTACTTTCGCGACGAGGAGACGGAAACACGTCCGTTCCGCTCGGTGTTTGGAATACGACTCCGTACGAAATCGATATTTTGATTATTAATCTCGACCGTTTGTTGTCGTTTCCTTTTGCCTCGACTCGTAATAACATTAATACTACATACATTTAAATTTAATATTCACACGCGAATTTAAAATTATCGAAATTAAAATTATCCTACAATTTTTTACGATCGAGTAAAAAAATCAACATCGATTTTTACCAAATCCACGCAATTTTTACTTACGATTGTATAAAAATTGTAAAAAAAAAACAAAAAATCGAATTCGATCGATTTTCATTGATCCTCGACGATCTTTTCAATTTTTTAAGCATCACGGAAGGAAATCCATTTTCCAATTTTCACAATTTTCGCGCGTAATAATATTAATGCCACGTTCGAATCTCTGTCGTGGTCGAAATTGGAAAAAGGGTTACTTACCGAACCATGCCTGCGCTTCACCCTGCACCTCGATCGCCAATCCAAAGTCCGCTAATTTCACAGCCGCGCCCTTCGCCTTACTTGCGAGGAGTAAATTTTCGGGCTGCAACAGGAAGCAGACTCGTCGACATTCCTGCTCACTCTTCCGACAAACCGTTGCCGTTGTCCTGCATTTTTACGCGGCCATGCTGTAGGTTGATCCACCAACAGGAGATATATACGTGCATGCTTGACACACATTGCGGCTCTACCTTCTACGCTGCGCTGCTTTTCACTCTGTTTTTTTTTTTTTTTTTTTTTTTTTTTTTCGAAAATCGTCTCTTTTCGTTTCCAAACGAAACGCCACTTTTCGTACGGCCGGGTTTTCGCGTTTCTTTTTTTTTTTTTTTTTTTTTTTTCTCTCGTTTCTTTCTCGTTTCCTTCCCTTTCGTCTCTCGGTCGAATTAATCTTATTCCCACGATCTCAAATTTTTTTACGCTTTAGGAAATTTGTCATTCGTTTGCGAGAAAATTTTCCACGCGTCGAATTTTATTTTTAAGAAGAGGTGGTGGGGACTGATTTGGCGCGAAATTTTAAAAAGCTCGAGCGATGAATTTTTTCTTTTTTTTTTTTTTTTTTTTTTTTTGGAAGAAATATTAATTGGCATAAAATTTTCGGCCACGAGATAAATTGTTGTGCATTCAATTATTACGAATATATACGCGATAATATCAAATGTTAAATTTCGTAGTCTCGATTGTAATATAACAAAACACGAAATGCAACAATTTCTTATAACAATATTTTTTAAAATAATAATTCTTGTAATAGACTATTTAAAAAAAAAAAGTGATGAATATACTTTCAAAGTATATCTTTGCATTTGGTCGAAAATTTGTTGCCCAATGTTCGTCGAATAATAATTCAAACGAAGATTATTATATTAATGTGAAAAAAAAAAAAAAAAGAACAAGAAGACTCGGAACATTTCCCTATCCATTACATTTCTTTTACCTTCCTTTAATTTTTTTCTTTTCTTTTTTTTTTTATTTTTTTAACCCCCTCGTTCCATTCGATCAACGATCCCTAAACGTTTATCTGAAAATGTTCGGTTAAACACACTGAACCTTTGCGTTCCCGGTGTACTGGACCCTCTCAAGCATGGCGCTCTCTAGTTCATCCGTGTAACATTCGTTTCTCTACGTACTTTCAGGTCCCTGTGCACAACTCCATTGTGGTGGCAGTGGTGTACGCTTTCCAGGATTTGTTGGATACAGTGAGACGCGTCCGCTTCGCTGTAGAATTCTCGCGCCACGATATCCTCGAACAGTTCGCCGCCGGTCACGCTGGAAATCAAGGAAATCGTTTGAGACGATTTTCGAGACGAATTTTCTTCGAGAGGAATTCGCAAAACGTTTTCTTTCTTAATCTTTTTTTTTTTTTTTTTTGGAGAAGAAATTTTTAGAAAAGGAGAAAAAATTGGAGATGGATAAATTGGGGGAGGATGATTAAACGATATACGAAAGATCTTGAAATTTTTGTTGAAAATGAATTTTGAGAAATAGAGAATTTGTGGATGGAAATTTAATCGTGATATTAGATATTTAATTTAAAGAGGAATGAAAAATTGAAGGATTCTCGAGTAATTGAATATCAATCGAGGTTGCAATTAATCTTTTTTTTTTTTTTTTGGAGAAGAAATGTTTAGAAAAAATTGGAGATGGATAAATTGGGGGGGAATGATATACGAAAGATCTTGAAATTTTTGTTGAAAATGAATTTTGAGAAATAGAGAATTTGTGGATGGAAATTTAATCGTGATATTAGATATTTAACTTAAAGAGGAATGAAAAATTGAAGGATTCTCGAGTAATTGAATATCAATCGAGGTTGCAATTAATCTTTTTTTTTTTTTTTTGGAGAAGAAATTTTTAGAAAAAATTGGAGATGGATAAATTGGGGGAGAATGATATACGAAAGATCTTGAAATTTTTGTTGAAAATGAATTTTGAGAAATAGAGAATTTGTGAATGGAAATTTAATCGTGATATTAGATATTTAATTTAAAGAGGAATGAAAAATTGAAGGATTCTCGAGTAATTGAATATCAATCGAGGTTGCAATTAATCTTTTTTTTTTTTTTTTTGGAGAAGAAATTTTTAGAAAAAATTGGAGGTGGATAAATTGGGGGAGAATGATATACGAAAGATCTTGAAAGTTTTGTTGAAAATGAATTTTGAGAAATAGAGAATTTGTGAATGGAAATTTAATCGTGATATTAGATATTTAATTTAAAGAGGAATGAAAAATTGAAGGATTCTCGAGTAATTGAATATCAATCGAGGTTGCAATTAAACGCCCTATAAAACGGTGATACTTTCCACGATGGGACATCGATACCTCGCGACCATGCGAGCTCATTAATATGCAAATCAAGACTGATTTAAATTCACGATGGGGGACTGTTCGAATAATTGGCCGGATGACTGGGACAAATTAACAATTATCGGGCAGAATCGCGAGAAAGAGGGAAGAAAGGGAGGGGAATATGAAGACGTTGATGTAACTTTGCTCCCTCGAATGTATAATCATACAGAATTTTGTTAATAAAAATCGGTTAATAATTACTTTTAATTCGGGCGAAAAATTCTTGAAGAGCGAGAAGAAAGATTATTTATTAAAAAAAACTTGTATTAGAATGATTTCAAGTAATAAACAATATAATATAAAATGTTAAAGAAAAGAAACAAGCGATGATATGAAAATCTTTAATAAATAATAATTCTCGATAGAATATTTGATCGAAATATTTGGAAAAAGGTATCCATATACGTGCTCTTCAATATCATATTTCATTTTCAAATTTTAAACTTTTCTTTTTTTATATAAAAATATCACTAAATACGAAATTCAATATTCCACAGACCTGATTAATTGATTATATATAAATTTATATAATAATTCTTTTTTCTGTGCAATAATTAATATTTCCAAATTTTACTTACAGGTCAAAAACGAGGTAATGATAGTTCTCCTCCTGTATGCTGTCGTGTAATCTCACTGTAACAGAAACGAAGACAAAAACCATGAATTTTTCTAAGATCATCGAATCATCGATAATATAATTTTGTAATTTCGACGTATTTTACATTAATATTCTAATCATTCGTTCAAGAGAAATTTCGAAATTCCAACTCTTCTCTCTAACGAAAGAAGCGCGGTTTCGTAAACGTTTTACACGGAGAATTCGT
This sequence comes from Apis dorsata, assembly GCF_000469605.1. NCBI lineage: Eukaryota > Metazoa > Arthropoda > Insecta > Hymenoptera > Apidae > Apis > Apis dorsata. The sequence goes on along the minus strand of NW_006263526.1, from coordinate 282,375 downwards.
GAGGATTCGAGGGAAGGGAGGATGGAAGGGTTGGATATTCGGAGGGGCGATACGCGATCGATGCGCGAGGCGAGTATCATTTGCATCCGTTTACTCGATCACGACGTTCATTAGGGTCAACGAAGAGACATTCCTCCTCGCGATACAAACCAATGGTCCGATCGTGTGGTGGAATCGGCCTTAATTAATGTCAAGTGAGGCCTGGCGCAAGCGAAAATCGACGTCTCCAAGCGTGAAACGTTACTTGGGGAGGGGGGATCAATTAAAACGGTATTGGTGTCCATGGTGAAACTCTGAAAGCGATTTCCTTTCAGCCTGTTTTCTTTGTCGCGGAAAACGAGAGAAATTGAAGTTCAGAATCGATATGAATTTTAAGGAATTTTAGAGGTTTAATTTCGAAATTTTTGGAGAATTAAAAATTCTTTTAATTTCAAGAAGAGTTATGATTTTGACTTCGAAATATCTAAATAATATGGATATTCTTTCTAGAAATTTACCATATTGAAATGTAATCATCTTTTAGAAATGTAAAAATTTCAATATGAAATTAATTTCGAAAATTGAAACTTGGAAACTTTATAATATGTGAATATAATATGTGTATATATTTTTACAATTCATAGCTCAAATCGAATCGAAGATATCCTTAAAATAATTCGAAATTGGAGAAGATGGTCAAGAAGAAAAATCCGCGTGTATTGGAAATTTTCGGAAGGAGATCTATATATTTCGAAAATGCGACACGAGCAAATAATTCCTTACGATGTGAAAATAAATGGAAATCGCGCGATAAATTTTTCGCGCCCCATTTCCATCCGTTGGAAAATCCATTTCGAATCGTTGAAAACTGAGATCTTAAAGATCCGCGCGCGAATCGAAGATGGATCGCGATCGACGAAGTATCGAGTATCGCGTATTACGCTCGTTAAACCGAGTGTAATAAATAGTAACTGGCCGAATGGTTGGGGTCAACTTCCCTATAAATAACGAAGAGCGAAGATCGAGCGAAAAAGTTGGCGCCGTATGGGATGCGCCACGGACTGTTTATGACGCTGGTTCGAAACGCAAACAAACGATCGCACCAGTGTTGACGGAAGTTGGAAATTTTCGGAAAGTGTTGCGCGTTTCGTCTTCGACGAAATGCAATCTTCCATCAAAAATATCAAACGTATCTCTATTTACTACATTAACCACACAACGATTATTTATTTAATAATAATTTATTTATTTAATAATTTTTTATACAATAAAAAAACGTATATGCGATTCTTCATTTTTCTATATTAGATTTTGCACGATATAAAAATATAAGACTCGATAAATATTTTTCCTATCGTGAAAATTGGAAAATGGATTTCGACGTGATGTTTAAAAAATAGAAAAAATTATCGAGGATCGACGAGAATCGGTCGAATTCGATTTTTTTTTGTTTTTTTTTTTCGTTTTTTTTTACAATTATAATTATTAAAAATTGCGTGGGTTTCGTAAAATCGATGTTGATTTTTTTACTCGATCGTAAAAAATTGTAGGATACTTTTAATTTCGATAATTTTAAATTCGCGTGTGAATATTAAATTTAAATGTAAGTATTAATGTTATTACGAGTCGAGGCAAAAGGAAACGACAACAAACGGTCGACATTGATAATCAAAATATCGATTTCGTACGGAGTCGTATTCCAAACACCGAGCGGAACGGACGTGTTTTTCTCTCCTCGTCGCGAAAGTAAGTCGTATTATCGAATTATTTAATAAATTATTTAATTTTTAAATAATTATAAATTAATTATCGTGGCTATTGCGAAAATTATAAATAAAAAACGCGTTACGAGAAGAAACGAGTATCAGATGCAACGATATTACACAATATTGTTTATAATTTTTCTATAAAAATTCAAAAAAAAATTATAAACAAATTTCTATTACAAAATTCGCAAATATTCCTTTTCGAAATCAATTCAATTACATAATTAAGATGGAATACTCGTTTCACAAGTGTCGTAAAACGAAATTCGTTGTACTTTTTTTTAAAAAAAAAAAAAACTCGCAAGAAGAAAAAAAATTTCTCGTTCCCAAAAAATTCCGGAGAGGTAATTTCGAGATTCGTGGTCGAGATTCGAACACCTTTTTACACCTTTCGTGTACGAAAAGAGATCTCGGTTGTCACGCACGGCTCGACACCGTGTCGGAAAGCGGGCAGAATTTAATGAAAATGGAAGAGATATCGAGGAAGAGGGAAGAAGACACCACCCTCTCACCACCTTTCGAATGATCCTCGAAGCGATTGGGGGGGAGAGAATAAGAGAAGCCTATCTTCTTTGATATCCTCCACCGATTCCAATAAGGATCAAGATCGAAGAAGGATGTTGAAAACGTTATTATGGGAATTTTTATCGACGAGGAAGGATGGTGGTGATGGTTTCGAATCGAGATAATTTTTCTACGACTGACAAGAACTATCGGTTGTCGTTAGGTAAACTTTGTCGAGGAATTCGAAAAGAGAGTTTCGATGGATTCTTTCGTGAACGAAATCGAAAGGGAAAAAATTGTGGAATTTATTTATTTTATTTTATTTTTTTTTTTTCGAATTTAATTTAATTCAATTTAATTTTCTTTCGCGACAAATTCGATCTTAGTACATTCGTTAGTACAACGATGAATTGAAAAGAAATTGCAGTTTTTTTAATATAGAAAAAATTTTGTATTCTCTCGTTCGGATAGAAGTGGATTTTAATGGGATTTTAATGCGATGTTTCTATGTATTTTTATTAGGAATTGAAAACATTTAGACGCAATTTTCTCCAGAATCGCGAATCTTTGTATTATCCCTCTGTATTTTCTATCGATAGATTTTTATATACGTAGTAGTAGTAGAATTTTAGTAGTAGAATTTTTTAGTAGTAGAGTTTTAGTAGTAGAGTTTTCGAGTATTAGATTTTCTACGATAAATTTTGTAATTCGTGTATTCTTATCGAAAATTTATAGATCGAAGTTATTAAAATTTCTGGCAGTTCGAAAATCTAATAAACTTGAGACAAATGGAAGGAAATAATAGTGGCAAATATCGATCCGAGAAGCCGCACATGGACGCATCGTGCCCCGAATCTACGCGTTTTCGCGATCTCGTGACGCAGTTGAACTTTCCTTCAGCCTTTGCCATTAAATTTCCACCGAAATGTCACGCCTCCCTCGTCCAAGATTTATGAAATTATCGATTATCTCTCGTCTGCCGACCCATGAAAGGTCAAATATCCCTCCCTTAATTTCGAATTCACGAGTTTCGCGTTGATCTTTCGCGGTGAGCAAACATTTTTCGAAAAATAATCTCGCCATTTCCGTTTCTTTTTAAGAAAAAAAATTCTCTAAAAAATATCTCATCATAATTTTTAATAAAATAGAAATAGACACGAGATAATTCTTTTATTTTTTCGAATTAGAAAATTCTCGAGATAGCGAAATTTCTTACTTTTTCTTCCTCAAATTTAGACAAAATTAAACGTATAGAAATACGAGACAGAGTACAATTTTCGATAAATTATTTTATTATTTTATTATTATAAATTATTTTATTTATTAAAATTTACGAATCTATCATCTAACGAGGACAATACACAAGAAACTTGCTGTTTCAACAGAAACAAAGAGAATTTTTATTCGAATTTATGTTCCCTTCCCCACATCTTAAATCCCAAGAACGCCACGAATTCGCAGCAGAATGCAACAGAAAAATTTCAACGCGTAGCGTATGAAACGCGTATCAACCATCGAAAAGGAAAAAGAAGAGAGATAGAGAGAGAAAAGAAATACGTGGATGCATATAACTTGGTCGAGGATTGGAAGGAAGAGAAATGGAGGAAATCGTGGTCTCGAGAAGACGAATCGAGGGAGAGAGGAGAAAAAGAGGAAGAAGAAACATGAATCGAGGTGGCAGCAAAAGAGACAAGGAAGAAGGAGGATCGATAGGTATCACTTGTTGACTGGAATGGACGTAAGCCGGTTGCGCGCCATGATGGAAAGAGGACGGGGTTGGGTAATTCGCATCGGTCACATCCACCCGATGGATAGAGCCGTACGATGAATAAAAGAAACCCAGCCTTTATGAATTATGGAATCGACTCGATTTAACGAACCTCACCCTTTCCTTTCCTCCCTCGTGGCTTTTGTCAGCGGGATATCGCCTTCTAATTCGTTCCAGCCACCTCTTACACCTGTTCCCCTCCCCCCTATCCTATTCGACGATCGATCCACGAAATATCGAATGGGAAATGGAATTTTTCCAACGTTGAAAATATATCGGTGATTATAATAATATTGAAAGATTGAGTTGCGGTGATTTTCTCGTAATCGTGTAGTTTTGCTATGCTAAATGTCGACGAGTTTTTTGGAAGAATTAATTCTGTCGAGAGATGGGGGAAGGATTCGTTGAAATTATCATGGTTTTTTGGTAATGATAAAGTGTTGAAAATTTTGTTGGAGTTAGAGTAGAGTTTTGGATAATATAGTTTTGTTTAAAATTAAATATGATATAAACGAACAATAATTTGTTGGAAGAGTTTAGTAATTCTCTCGAGAGATGGGGGAAGGGGTTCGTTTGAATTATCATGACTTTTTATGATGTAATGATAAAATGTTGAAAATTTTGTTGGTTAGAATAGAATAGTGTAGTTTTGTTTAAAATTAAATATGATATAAACGAACGATAGTTTATTAAAAGAGTTTAGTAATGTAATTCTGTCGAGAGATGAAGAAAGAGTTCGTTTGAAATATCATGGCTTTTTGGCAATGATAAAGTGTTGAAAAAATTTTGTTGGTTAGAGTAGAGTTTTGGATAATATAGTTTTGTTTAAAATTAAATATTATATAAACGATGGTTTGTTGAAAGAGTTTAGTAATGTAATTCTGTCGAGAGATGGGGGAAGGGGGTTCGTTTGAATTATCATGGCTTTATTATTATTATGATGTAATGATAAAGTGTTGAAAATTTTGTTGGTTAAAGTAGGATAGTGTAGTTTTGTTTAAAATTAAATATGATATAAACGAACAATAGTTTGTTGAAAGAGTTTAGTAATATAATTCTGTCGAGAGATGGGGGGAGGGTTCGTTTGAATTATCATGGCTTTTTGATAATGATTAAATGTTGAGAATTTTGTTAGTTAGAATGAATTAGTATATATAAACGAACGATGGTGAGACGAGAAGCTCGGTCGAATTATGATAGTTTTGCTAAATGTTTGTTGGAAAAATTAATAATAATTCTATACGATAATTTTATTGATTCTATATCGCAATTCGTTCAAATTACGATTGATTCTGACTTGTTAAATATTAATCAGCAAATAGTTTGTAGTTTGCAATTTGTTGTATAATTTCGTGGAGATCGATCCATCGTTCCGAATAAGAAATATTAATTTGACGCGTCACGAATGAAAATTTCTTCAAAATCCGGAGAGGATCGTTCCTTTCGAAAGGTTTAACTTTCCAGAAGAGATTTCTTCGCGATATATATCAATTTCTAAAGTAGATCGTAGCTAGTTCGCGATTTGACGGAGAGGCTCGATCCGTCAACGTGAGGAGGAAAATTGGCTGCGAAAAAAAAGAGATCGTCGAGATACGAAGGAGGCACGTCGAGTATTGATCTACACTTTCCGCTACACTTTCGAGAGATTCACGATCGCGTGAGTATGTGTGTGTGTGTGATCGGGATAAAAAATTATTTTTTATTTTTTAATTTTCTTTAAGATTTTGTAATTATAATATTTTCCTTTTAACGTCGATAGAAAAAGGAAGAAGAGAATTTGTTGTTAGAAATTTGTATGTAATAAATATTTCACGAAATTATATTCTCTGTCGCGAAACTTCTCGTGTGCAATCGTAGAAATATTCGTATAGATAAAGTTTTTGGTATTATTTTAATCTCGAATTGTAATTTTATCTGGAAAAGTAAACATTTTATAATAATAGTAAATAATTATTGTGGCCCTTTAGAAATTAGTTTGGAATACTATTCTAGGATAGAATGAGTTGATTCCATGAAACTTCGTTCTTTCCCTCTCTTTACTTTCTTGTTAAATTTAAAATTTGATATTATTTTCAAAAAAAGAAAAACTGGAGGAACGAACGAAGGTTTTCAGGATCTGCTGATACAATCATAAAAATACAAATTAGATTTGTTCAAATGTATACATATTGATTGACCGCAATGCGACAATTCTGCGATAAATATTCAGTAGAGGTTGATCTAATGAATGCTAATTACGACAAATGCGGCAGGAGGGGATCATGTATCGCGAGAACGTCGTAAAAAAGTATAAGTAAAAAAATTCTTTGAAAGAATCTTGTTGCATAGAAACATCCAATGAATATTCAAGCTTACGAATTTTATTTTGATTTTCATTTAAAGAACGATCTCGATAAAAAAAATAAAAATCTAAATTTCTATATAAATTACAATAGAAAAATTACACCTACCCTCTTCTAATTTCTACCTTCACCCTCCTTAACCCGTTTCACTTTTCCTTAAAAAAAAAAAAAATTCATAAAAATCCTATTTTCCATGTAAAATAAAATAAAAATTTAATCTATTAATATTACCTTTGATCTGATTCACGACCTTTCCTTTTGAATTAACGAACGAAGAATTATTGAACGAAAAAAGAGGGAGGATAGAGAAAGGAAAGGAAGGAAGAGGGGAGGAAAAAAAAAAAAAATGAAAATCGTTCAATTTTTTCGGCATGCAAAGCCGTACGCCATTTCTCGCGTCAAAGCAAATGATTATCCCGTGAATGGAACCGCGTTCCTGCAACGGGAATAGTTTTCGATTGTATCCACTGACCGGTGTGCGCACGTGCACCGTGGAAAAGATTGGCGACAGGGGAGGGGGTGATCAATGAAATTGGTTTACAAACGAATAAAAGAACGGGTGTGATACCTGCTCGACCGTTTCGTCGTCAATGTGTCGAGCGCTAACAATTGTTAGTTTCGCTTGCACGAGCAGACGTTCGATCGATTAATAAAAACATAAATTGGTACGAATACCAGAGAAATTTCTTCTTTTTCTAACCCTTTTCGTTTATCCGCCTCTCCATCGTTATTTCTTCCGCTCGCGTTGTTTCCAATCGTATCGCGAAAGGGTGTTTGAAGATGTACAGATGTTCGATACAATAATACTTTTTTTTTTTATTTATTTTATCATTTTTAGTTTTTTAGTTTTGTGACTTTTTATCGTCGAGACGGATAAATGGAAATCGTGACGGTCGAAATTATAAATTAAACGAAATATTTGCTCTTCTTCTCGTTTGAATTTGGAAATTTTGTAAAGAAAAATTTACGTAAAAAATAATTATTGCAAAGATGTATGGGATATAAACTTATTTAAATAATGAAAACTGCTCCCTCTTCTCGAGAGAAGTTGCATCATCAGCAAAATCGTGATCGATTCGAAAAAGTTTACAAACGTAAGAATCTTCTATATTATCGTATCCCATATATCAATTTTTTTTTCGAAATAATCGATGCATCAGAGAAAACTTCACTCTCTTAATCCGATTATTCATAAAAATTAAGAACAAATAGTTATTCGAACTATCGAATCTGAAAAAGAAAAAAGAACATTACGAGTATTTTATTTTTTCTTCCTTTCGAAATAATTCATCCCTTCACTCTCTCAATCCAATTATTTATAAAAATTAGAAGAACAAATGGTTATTCGATCTCTCTATCTCTGTCTCTCCCTCCTCTCTCTGTCTCTGTCTCTTCGAAAAAGAAAAGAAGAAGGAAAAAGAGGGGGGAAGAAGCTCCTCGTCACCCTTCCCCGAAGAGAGGTTGCATCGTCGAGACGTGCCGGGAAATTCCCTGAACGTCGATCCGGCAAAAATGCCGCTGCGTTTCGAGCCTTACTTGGCACGTCGAGCCGAAAATTTTCCCCGCGGCGACGATACCGATTGGCCGGCATCCAGATCTTGGCCGCGTTTCGTCGTAATACTACTAGAAGAGCCGGGCCGGTTCAAGGTTGGTATTGTGCTAATCGCGGTTGCACGTGCGGTTCCGCTAAATTTCGCCGTTCGATGGGACACAGGCGGAAACCGTGAAAATTTTCGTTTTCCACGAATGTCATTAACAGTGGCGGGTGATTAGGAGGAGAAGTGAATTTGAATCGTGAAATTGTTTGATCAATACGCGATTAATTTCGATATTGTTAGATTAGATTTAAGTTTCGAGTAATTTTACCATTGGATTAAATATAAACGTATTTTTTAACGAGATAAAATAACAGTGTGTGTATTTTTTTAGGAGTGAAAAATTGATTTGGATTGCTCGTTTTTTTAGAGTTGCGAAATTTGCGAAATCGATAAACGATGTATAATTAATGGTTAATGTAGTTAAAATATCGAAATTGTATCGCGTAAATATATAGAGCGAAATAACTAGGGATTAAATCATTCTGCCCCCGTTCCTTCCCGTGAATTAACTGTATTAAAATCAGATCGTTTAACGAAAACTAGTTGTTCACGTTGTTCGTCTAATTTCCTGGTAATATCGCGGTAGCGCATGTAGCACGCGAACGATAATGGTCAATAACGTAAACCAGAAAACCGGTATCGAACTGTTCCCAAGGGAGGGATCACGCTTCCGGGACTCAAATTAATTGAAATCGTGGCGTAATGCCCCCAACAAATATTATTTGCGCCAGCGTTACTTAATTGCAATCTTCGAGGAAGACTTTACTTTCCCTCGCGACCCTCTTTCGTGAACAAACATTCAAAAGATATTTTAAAGATAATCGAAATTTTTTTTGGAACATCTCGATAATTAATTTTATAATAAATAATTTTTTGCTGAACATATTAAATTTGGAAGAATCAAATTTTTCTTTTGTTGGAAAATAATCGTACGATTTTTTTTTTTTTTCTTTTCCAATGAAATTTTTGTTGCAGTTGTCCATCGAAACCTTCCAAAGACAGGAAGCCTCGAGAGCCGACTACGTCTCGCATGAATAATGGCTGATGCAACTCGGGTGGATAATCGAGACGGCGTATAATCGCGCTTAAACGGGTTCAGTGCAAAGAGAAGATTGGCGAAACAGGCGTAATAATCATCACACACGATTCCGTCGTATAAAATCCTTTGCGAATCGTGGAACGGTTGTACAGATAGTCGCAAACGTTTCTATTTCGGTTAATTATTCGCGGAGGCACGAATCGCACGGTTAATTAGCCAGAATTGCTGAACATCGAGTTATATTCAGGTAATTGCCTCGCGAGATGCAAATTGTCTTCTTCCACTTCCGATTCGTCGACTCTCTTTCGTTTCGTTCTTTTTCGTCGATTTATAAAATGAATCTTTCTTTCCTTTCTTCTTGGACGAGATATTTTTAACTCTTAGCATTTTGAACATAGTAAATAGATTTCTATCAAAGAATTATATATATATATATGGAATATTTTGAAACTTTCTGAATTGTCACTTATCTTAAAACTCGATTAAAA
>NW_006263526.1:272631-272839 GCF_000469605.1 Apis dorsata | reverse complement strand
TTAGGAAAACTTTGAACCGCTATAACTCCGAAGATAGTGACTTCCGGTGGACGAGTGAACGATCGTTAGAAGCGCGGAACTTTCCCCTTTAAAACGCTTTTTTGTTTATCTCGATACGACTTCCGGTTCCCGAAATATCATCGCGTAAAGAAAATGTAATTTTTAATTCTTTACCTTAAACTCGATTAAAATTAGGAAAACTTTGAAT
>NW_006263526.1:272021-272606 GCF_000469605.1 Apis dorsata | reverse complement strand
CGCTATAACTCCGAAGATAGTGACTTCCGGTGGACGAGTGAACGATGGTTAGAAGCGCGGAACCTTCCCCTTTAAAACGCTTTTTTGTTTATCTCGATACGACTTCCGGTTCCCGAAATATTATCGCGTAAAGAAAATGTAATTTTTAATCTTTTACCTTAAACTCGATTAAAATTAGGAAAACTTTGAACCGCTATAACTCCGAAGATAGTAACTTCCGGTGAACGAGTGAACGATCGTTAGAAGCGGGGAATCTTCCCCTTTAAAACGCATTTTCGTTTATCCCGATACGACTTCCGGTTCCGGAGATATCGTCGCGTAAAGAGAAACGTAATTTTTAATCGTTTACTATTGCTATCCTTGTTTCTTATTCGGATCTCTCGCTCGCACCTCGCCTCACTGACCTATCCCAACTCCAGACGAGCGACAGACGCGATTCTTGGAAAGATGCTTAGTACGCATTTCCAGGAAAAAAATGTAGGTCAGTGGGTCGCGGACTCATTCATTGTTTTTGTAAACGTATGACCGCTTTGAATCCTTATATCTCGACAACGAATTGAGATATCGGGATAAAACAAAAAGGGA
>NW_006263526.1:270171-271909 GCF_000469605.1 Apis dorsata | reverse complement strand
TTTCAATGGCATGTTTTCCTCTATTTTTTAAATGGATTTTGATGATAAAATTTTTAATTTTTTTTCACGTTTTTTTAAATGAAAAATCGAAGTTTCATTTGTCATTTTAAATAAATTAAGCATTGATTTATACGATATAAGATATATACGAATATAATTTATCATGTTTTTCAGTAACATTAAAATAATTCTTAAATCTGTTCGATATATTATATCAACAATCTGTATAGATACGAAACACTTGCCGCCTCTAAGTTTATATATCGTTATCGTAAAAATATCCAAGTATTCCTTTCAATTTCATATAATGATATATCATAATATTATTTTATTCTCCCTTTTTAAATTCGCCAACTTGAATATATAATTGGAAATTCGCCGAATCGAATCTTTTCCGCGAACTACACGGAGAAGATTGAAAATGGTGACACGAGTGGCAAGGTTTGTGTCATCCTCGTTACCCGATTTTCTTTCTACCGCCGATCTTTCACCACTCGACGTTTAAATCTCTCTCGAGTGTCCCCGAGGTTTTTCCTACACTCGCGGCGGGCGGAGCAGGATTTCGTGCACGCCATCGTATAATACCCGCCGCGTATTCATTATGCCTTCCTTGACAAATTAACGCGAAGGCAGAAGCATTGGGGGCGAGGAATCTGTTGAATCCACGATGGCGATTTTCTCGCTCCACTGGAGAATTTCGCGTCGTGAAATATTTTCCCCCCGATTCATAGATCGTAACGAAGAGATTTATTTCTACTCACAGATGAATCTTTAATATCTCTCAATGTTGAATTTATATACGTTCCCTTGAAGGAGTTTGAATTTCTGGATGTAAAAATTTGTGAGAAGTGATTAAATTAAATCAGCACAGGGATATGATTATTTTAGGATGATATTCAGATATTCAGAGATTATAAATATGTATTATAAAATAAATTTTGATATTTTTCGGATAATTTATTATTCGTTAAAATTTCAATCTCCTTCTATTATTAAAGCATTAATTTAACCTAAGTTAATCTATATTTTCCAGATCAAATTCCACGTCCACCAAATGAGGGATGCATTAGGGACAATCTCGCGCAATAAACCATCCAAGGATTAAGCCTTAATGGGAGCCTAACATTTCTAGAATTATACAAGCTCCAAATCTACCTGTCCAAATCCTATCCTTCGAACATTATTACATCCTGTACAAAATCTGACCAAAATTCTCCAAATATGAACTTTCGATTTGAATTTCGTTGAACGAGTTTATCTTTTTAATTTCTTCTTAAATTCGAAATTTAAATTGTTAATCGATTTTGGCTCGAATTTCTCAAAGCATCAAATGCATAAAAACCTAGGATGTAATATTAATTTTCCTTTAGAGAAATTAAATTATCATCGATATTAAATCAAGTTTCACTTCTTTGTATTACATTACACAAATAAGTAGAATTAGAAGATTGAAAGATTGTAAATTGAATATTATTAAAACTCTTATTTTTCATTTTAAAAGACGTTCAATCGTTTGATCAAATTCACTTCGTATTAATAATTGAAGAAAACTGTACGTGTCTCGTCAAAACTTATTTTTTTAAACTTATAATACAAAGAAAAAAATCGTAACAGAAATTTCCTGTTACAAAATCGATCTTACTCTGCATCATGCAGATCGAAAGGATTCGAATCGGTGGAAAATTGGATTCAAACCTGGTAAACATTCCTTGAGGGAGAGGGCGAGAATACAATGGAA
>NW_006263526.1:269540-269947 GCF_000469605.1 Apis dorsata | reverse complement strand
AGAAAGGGGGGGGGGGAGAAATGGTAAGAAACAGAAGTTGGGGACGAATACACCACGCTCTTTATCCAACGAGAAGTTGGACAAGTGCAAAAAGAAATGGTTTCGAAGGAATCTCTCTCTCTCGTTTATTCATTTTATTTCCTCCTCTCGTTTTATTGAATTCCAATATATCGAACGTTGCTTATTCCCCATTTTATATATATATATATATATACATTTTATAATTTTCCATCGGATAAGTAGCGACATCGGGGTCGATGAAGAGCATCCAACGTGCCCTTTAACGTGCCAATCGATATATTTCCATTCTGCCTGGCTAAAGAATTCCCTTTACCGGTCACGGTTAACCGATCAATCGGTATTTTAATAGAATACTCGTGCAGATTTATCGTTAAATCGTGGACGCA
>NW_006263526.1:267461-269469 GCF_000469605.1 Apis dorsata | reverse complement strand
ACGATCGTTGGTTGGATAATTGTCAGAGAGATCAGTGTTTTTTTTTTTTTTTTTTTTGATTGAAAGATATTAAAGAAATCTTCCATTTCTTTATTGTATAGTTTCTTTTTAAATTCGATCGACTAAAGGATCGATCGATCGATTTCAAACTTTGATAGAAATCGTGGAAATTTATCGTTGATCTCGATGCATATAGATGAGAATAGAATATAGGTAGGGAGGGTTGGATGATTGTTGGGATTTGAGTAATAAGGAAAGATAGGTGTTTGGTGATGAAAGAGACGGAATATTATTTTTTATCATACGCAAGAACCAAAATTAATCGAATACTGATGCCAAGCTCGATTCTCTTTCGAAAACTTTTGATTTTCTTTTCTAAAAGAAACCGAATCAACGTAGATTAATTCTCTCTGACAGAGTGACAATATAAATCGTAAAGGAAAATCGTAGAAAAATTGTTTTAAACAATTTGGGCAGGTTTCGTAAGAGAATAAAACAGCAGCGGATTTGTAAATAAATCGAACTATATACACTGCAAAACGATACACTCGTATAAAAAAAGAAATATTCCAGGAAGTTATCGAGTTTCTATATATTCTAGCTTCGTATCCTCTTTCAATCGTTGCGGAGAGATACGATGTTATTTCTTTTACTATCACCTCTCAAGGGATTAAGAAGGAAGAATACAGTTCACTCACCGATATTCGGATGCTGCAATTTCCTGCATATCCGTGCCTCACGTTCCAACTTCTGAAAATCTGAAAAACAAAGAAGAGAGAACGATAACGATATAATAAATCAACGATGGAAAGATGGAAAGTGAAAGAAATTAATCATAATTAACTCGAAGATAAATACGTATAATTCCTACGTGGATAGATATTAAAAGATCGATAGAATTAGGATTCGTGAAACGACGAATTCCTTCGACTCGTGTCCGAGGAGCTCGAGCATATTCCTCGAGCGTATTCCTAAGGCTTTATCGAGCGAAAATTTCACCATAACGGGAAGCAATAGCAAGTACAGTCATTACCGCGAAATCGAATTTCTCGACGGGCTCCCTTGACGAGTTTCCTCGTGGCCAATTCACCAAGGACCGCGATAAAATTGGATTTCTCGGAGGCCAAGTCGTTTCGAGCACGATTTCCTGTTTCCTTTTTCCGTTGTGAACGTCCCTTCTTGCGATTGAAGGGCCCATCCATTCCATTTCGTCTATTATCGTTATTATATTATCTTTACTTATTAAATACCATGCGTTTCCCTTTTTCCAAATTTACCCCTTTCGAGTCGAGCATCCCTCTGCTCCTTTAGGCATATTTCAATTTTCCTGTGTTTTCTAGATTGAATAATAATTGGAGATTGTACTGAAACGTTTGTATATATTTTTAATTGTAGCTTTGAAAATTTATTGAAAAAGAAGGGTGCACGTTTATATAAAAAGTCATCGCTTTAATATTAAATAACAGTATAATTAATTATTCGTTTCTTTAATTATTCATCAGTTCTTTATAATATTCAAACTATTATATTCTCGTAACAAGAAGAATATTTCGTTAATTCTTGACATTGATGAAGTTCTTCCATTCCTTCAAAGCAAAATATCCAAAGTATCAGCCGCCTTAAATCCTCTTATATCATCATCATCATCGAGTCGTAAATGTGAAACGAATTAAAAAAAAAAGAAAATAGAAACTGGACGAATTATAGTGCAAGTTTAATAATTTAATCCACTTATGAAAATCGTTTCGAGGCGAAAATACACGAATACATCCAAGTGACAGACGCTACTGAGATGTAAATAATCATTCCCTCGGCTTTGAGTTGAAAGAAAGAGGAAAAAAAAAAAAAGAAAAACAAAATCGAGCATCTTCTTTCCCATATTGCTATCGCTCTTCCTCGCCTATAATTAAATCTCCAACGAGGCTCGACAAAATCTTCTTTCGTATCCGCGCTAAACAACCAGAATTAACGAGCATCTACCGACAAGAAAGAAGAATACAAGACGAGG
>NW_006263526.1:264786-267285 GCF_000469605.1 Apis dorsata | reverse complement strand
AAAAAAAAAAAAAAAAAAAAAAAAAAAAGAAACGAAGAAAAAGAAACTAGGTCGTTTCTCGTGTACAGGAGAAGAATCTTCGAGAGAATTGTTCCTATATTCGATTTTGTCTCCTCGATTAATCGATGCTTTATTGTATTTTCGAGAGAATTTCTTATCTTCTATTTTCACTCGAAGAGAATATTTTATAATCTCGATAAAAAAATCCATTCAAATTGAAAATTGATTTAATATCAATTTTCTGAAATTCAAAATAATAAATAAATCAGTGTGACGATAAGTTTGTATTTAAAATTATAACAACGATATAAACAACGATGTTGACGACGACAACAATGTTTTTTCAGCCTCCTCCAGAGATCGATCCTCCAAAAATATCCCACGAATATTAACGCTCTCTCATACGTTCCTTTTTTTTTTACGTTCTCCCTTGAAAAAACGTAATTATAAAGAGGCAATTCACCGAGTCGCGACATAGCCTTTGGCCAAGATTAGGCAAAGCTGGATGAACCACCGGTTAACGAACCACCCTTGTTCGCGCTAAACTCGTTAACGCGCCACAAGGAGTAAAGATCTTCTCCTCTGGATACGTTTTCCATTTCCAATCTTTTGAAAATTCTACAATTTTCGAAGTGTTTTTAAAATTTGCGCCAAAGGTTAAAGCTCTCTTAAGAGGGAATTTAAAGATAAAAGATAAAGTGATTGTTTTTTGAGTGAAAATTTTACCAATAAATATTTAATATTCATCGATATCTATTTTTTCTGTATTCGTCTTAAGATATTTTAGAATATATATCCGAAAATATCCAATATTCAATATTTCATCATTATTATGAAAATAATTCCCAATCAAAATTAAAGAGATTTTCTATATCGAATTTCTGAAAGAGATCGAAATTATTCCATATATCACTTGTTATACTCTTATACAAATTTAAAATCCAAGATATCCTAGAATATATATTCGAAAATATCCAGAATTCAATATTTCATTATTATTATGAAAATAATTCCCAATCAAAATTAAAGAGATTTTCTATATCGAATTTCTGAAGATATCTTCTCATGCAAACTAAAAATCAAAATTCATCGAACAATAGTCTTTAAAAAAAACCATATTTACGATCCATTATCTTCAACAACATTATCTGCAATCAAAATCTGGAAATACAGGAATGGAATCGAAGCATAGAAAACCATAAGATAGAAATAAGATAAAAATAAAAAAGATCTTGCTCGCATGGATCGATTCGCAACTCGTCGAGGGAGAGAAGACTTTGAGAGGACTTGCGAGGATCGTTCCGTTTTCCCTTTGCTCGCTTTGCGTCCGATCAAGCACGAATGTCACGAAACTGTCCAACTAAAAAACTAACCCCCCCTCCCCCCGTGGCGTGCAAACCCAACGGATTGTGCTGCGTCGAGGGGAAGGGACGAGGGGGGCGAGCTCTTGATCCGTGGAGCGTGATAAGATCGAGACGCGCGTGTTCGATGGACAAACGATGCGTTTCGATGCTATCCTCGACACGAGGGGTGTGCGTGCGCCCGCCACCCCTGTGTGTTTTTCCGCGACGAGGACGCAGGCGTGAACTTGACGATGGGTATTGTTCCGTTCGAGGATTCCGCTCGATAAAGGAGATGATATTCACGCTCAGATTTATCGCCATGGCGATGGCGGGTATGATAATGTTAGGGAAAGGGTGTTGTTCCAAAGAATCGCCTAAAATATCGAACGATCGATTTTTTTCTTCAGTCAAATAATGTTGGGGAAGGAGGAGGAAAGGGTGTTGTAAGGGTGTTGTTGTTCCAAAGAATCGCCTAAAATATCGAATCGAACGATCGATTTTTTTCTTCAGTCAAATCGCCTAAAATATCGAATCGAACGTTCGATTTTTTCTTCAGTCAAATCGCCTAAAAGATCGAATCGAACGATCGATTTTTTCTTCAGCAAAAAAAAAAAAGGGAAGGAAGAGAAAAGGGTGTTGTTCCAAAGAATCGCCTAAAATATCGAATCGAACGATCGATTTTTTTTTTCAGTCAAATCGCCTAAAATATCGAATCGAACGTTCGATTTTTTCTTCAGTCAAATCGCCTAAAAGATCGAATCGAACGATCGATTTTTTCTTCAGCAAAAAAAAAAAAGGGAAGGAAGAGAAAAGGGTGTTGTTCCAAAGAATCGCCTAAAATATCGAATCGAACGATCGATTTTTTCTTCAGTCAAATAATGTTGGGGAAGGAAGAGAAAAGGGTGTTGTTCCAAAGAATCGCCTAAAATATCGAACGATCGATTTTTTTCTTCAGTCAAATAATGTTGGGGAAGGAAGAGAAAAGGGTGTTGTTCCAAAGAATCGCCTAAAATATCGATCGATTTTTTTCTTCAGGCAAATCGCCTAAAATATCGCAAGCTCGATTTTTTTCTTCAGTCAATTCGCCTAAAATATCGAATCGAACGATCGATTTTTTCTTCAGTCAAATAATGTTGGGGAAGGAGGAGAAAAGGAT
>NW_006263526.1:260590-264637 GCF_000469605.1 Apis dorsata | reverse complement strand
CCTAAAATATCGAATCGAACGATCGATTTTTTCTTCAGTCAAATAATGTTGGGGAAGGAGGAGGAAAGGATGTTGTTCCAAAGAATCGCCTAAAATATCGATCGATTTTTTTCTTCAGTCAAATACGATTGATCAATCAAGAATAGATAAAATTGAATGAAAGAAAGAAAATCAAAGTACCAGGAGAGGTGAAATGGTCGACGTAGAACAATGGACGAGGATAGATGGAAAAGGAAGATGGAAGAAGGGAGGGATAAGGAGGAATTTGATTCGTGAAGTTTCGTAGGAAGAATTTGATTTATCCCTGAACTATGGATCTTCTGTTTTAGACGTTGGCGAAGCGGGTCCTTTGGGACAGTGAACTTGTCTCGAGATCCACTATCTTGCTTTCAAGGGGAAAAGTTGCTCCAGCGGAATTCGGTGCATCGAAGAAGATCTTTGCCTATGGCTAGCAGAGGGGTTGATAAGTCCACCCGAGAAAGAGGATTTTCTCAAGGATATTACATGGTATATATATATTTCTTTTTGCTATTTCCATTTTAAAAAAACTCGTATATGGATGATGTTTATTTGAAATACATTTATATGAAATATAAATGTATCTAGAAATTAGGATATTTATTCATTATTGTTTATTTAAGCTTAAAATCAATATCGTTCAATCTTATATTTTCTTCCTTTTATTATATATTTAATCTGTATCGAGTTGCACGTTCTTTTTAAAATTAGAAAACAATATAATAATAAAAGGAAACATGGAAATATTCATATGATGGAACAATTGAGACAGCAAGAATTCCAAAGATGGAACCACGTCGTTTTATCACTTTCGAGTAACGAGCTATACACGAAAACTTAATTAAGGGAACAAGGTATCCTGGAGAAACACCGATATAATAACTCGAAACTTTCCAAATATATATATATATATATATAACACTTGGCGCTCTTAACTGATAATTAGAACCCGTGCAGAAACTTAGAGATATTCAGGAGAACGAAGATACAGTTCAAAGAGAATACCTTGTAACTGGGTCAAGTTCTCCAAGTGGACAAGAAACTTCCCTTCCATTTCTTAGAATTTAAAATAGAAACAAGTGAACGGAACGGAACGGGGGAGGAGGGGGAGGGGGAGGGGACAGGAGCAAGAAAGAAAATGGATAAAAAGAAATTTATGAATGGGAGAAATTTCACGATCATCGTCGGCCATTGCACCCAAAAATAAACTGGTTTACAGAAAGAGAGAGAGAGAGAAAAATATTCGAGGGAAATTATTTGGAATAATGGATAAATTGGATTCTTTCTCGTCGATAAACGGAGAAAAAGAAAGATTGAAACGTGGAGAACATCAGGTATCTCGTTGTTTTTAGAAATGATCGAAAGATCGATCTTGCCGTGACCATTTCAAATTTATACAATCAATTTTTCAAGCGTCATGATCATTACACGTGTAACAGGCTTGATTCGAGTGGAATTATATCAAAAAAAGAAAAAAGAAATGAATATTTAATTATTTAGACACACGAATAACTTTTGTGGAAATTAATTTCTTGCTATTTGATAAACGATCTTAGATTCCCCAACTATATCCTCAAGATAAAATTAATAGAAATTACATTATCTGTAAAGAAGTTACGATACTAAAAAAGTTCGTTCAACTGTTCGTTCGAAAATATTTTCCTTCGATTACAACGATTAAATCGAAAATATTTTCATATTCGATTTTTATCGAGATGGAAAATATTATTATTTAATCTTATCTCTCGAGAGTAATATTTTCGTTCGATTCCATTTTCGAGGATCGAGGGAATGTTTCGAGGGGAAATAAGGGGAAGAAGTGGAGATTTCGTGTGTTGTTACAAGATTGACACTCTCACCCCTCCTTCTGTGCAATAAAAAAGGGGATGAGATGTAGTAATTTTCTTCTTTCTTCCGTTTAGAAAAAAAGAAAAAAAGAGTACTTTATTTTTGTCCCCACGTGTGTAGCAGCATGAAAATATCCGAGACTCGTAAATATGAATATGTAAGGGACAATGTTTGTAAAACATGAAAACTGAACGTGAAACACCTCGAGTACCGTTTAAAATATTATACAGGCATTATGTGGGATGGAGCTTGTTATATTCCTCGCTCTTGATCCACGGTAATGTAAACCACTTACACCTCGAACAACCCATTCCCTCATAATAATTACGTAATTAAAATGCAACAAGTATTTTAAAATTTCAAGTTTAATACCATTTAATACAACTTGAGAGAAACGAAAGTTTCCAATTTTCGAATCTGTCTGTCTTTCGTGTACAAGAAAAAAAATTTTTAAAATACGAGACAGGAATTTTCGAATCGAGATGGTATCTTTAAGTAAATTCAAAATCTTGAAATCTGTGTATATATTGAAAAATTTACGCAGAGATTTCTCCTTGAGAGAGAAAAAAATTCGAGAGAAATGAAAGGAAGAAAAATTGTATGTTGCAGGTACAAGATTTCGTGAAGAAGAGAAACGAATATGATAACTTTTGATCTATCTTTCAAAATTAAGATCTCTAAACTTTCAAGAGAAGAGTTAATCGTTGAATTATTCTCGTTAGCTACTAAATTTTCGAAACAAAATTTTAATTAGTTCTTCTGGAAACGGGAGAAAGATCCGAATTTCTTCAAAAATTAATTCAGAAATTCAAACTCGTGGCACGTAGCAAAATTCCCGTAACAAAGATTTGATCGGGGGAAAAGTTTTTAATTTCGCCATTAAACGAAACGGTTACCTTCGTTCTTAAATGGAACGCAATAACGTACCCAGTCCAGCAAACCATAAAATTTAATTTTCAACAAATCCTAGTTCCCTACGGACTCGGGTAAAATCAATACGGCAAACATCTCACTTCATCAAACGTCTTTTCCAACTTTAAACGATATTAATGCTTGTAAATAATTTCCCCCCTCTAAATTTCTTACATCTTTCGATCGAAGCTTCGTCTCTTTCGCGAACGAAACAAAAAAAAATTCAAATCTAATAGAAAACATATTCTCATAAATCTCTCGTAAAAGAAGGTGGAAAAAGTGGAAAACTTTTATTATTTCCAACAAGGAGTACAAACGACGAATTGAACCCTTTATCCCAAACAATAAACGAACGAAATAATATTCCCCTCCCCCAAAAAATAATACATTATTTTTCCAATTTCCAGTGCTCACGCACTTTCTTCCTTCTCCCGAGGAGAAATATCCGGAGACGGGGGAGGAAATGGCGGAGGAAAGAATTGGAAATCCCGAAGGAAATCGGTCGACGATAGGCCTTCCTCTCCCTCCACACGGGTCTTCCTCGGCCCGATTCAAGGTGAAACGACGAATCGGTCGCGCTTTATTCGTTTCAGAAACATGCGGTTGAACGGCGTCCGTGGGTAGGTCAAGAGGTTACTGGAGCAAGGTCGTGGAAGAGAGGGTGCACCGGTGCCATCCCTCTTCGCCTGGCAACGAGAGAAACAGAGGGGCGAGAGAGAGAGAGAGAGAGAGAGAGAGAGAGAGAAGGTCGCTCATCTTCCCTCTACTGCAACCTTTTTTCCTCTCTCTCTCTCTCTTATCTATCTATCTTCGTCATCCCTCCAGTTACTACCTTTTACCTCTGCAGAGAAACTGGAACTACCGGCCAAAGATAGAAGCGAGCCAGTTGCACATCCACCCACCCCTCGAACGCGATGCCTCGAATTAATTCCCTCGAAATAGTTACCCTTAACGCTGCGGAATCGTGGGTGCGTGGCCGTCGATGGAAATGGAAGGTGGAGGAATGTGGAGGAAAGGGGAGACCTTTTTTTTTTTTTAGGAGGGAATAAATGGTAAATGGAACTTTGAAGAGGATGGTAAGTAAATTTGTTTTGCGTGATGTGATGGATTATCGATGATCATTACGAGCCAATAATTTAATCTTTATTAAAAGCGCGCGTATTTAAACGGCGAAAAGAATATTCGTGATTCGAAGAAAATATCTTCCTTAGCATAGCGACATAAAAGGTTAATATACAGAATATTTCATTATTGAATAGTTAGCTCTTA
>NW_006263526.1:259818-260132 GCF_000469605.1 Apis dorsata | reverse complement strand
GGATAGCGGCATAAAAGGTTAATGAAATAATATACAGAATATTTCATTATTAAATAGTTAGCTTTTGAAAATTTTTCAAATCGGTTACTCCTTGAGAGTAGAATAGGATTTTCAAATCCCATCTTAAATTATTACCAATTCAAACAAATTTCAATTTTCATGATAAAAATTAAATAGATCACGAAACATTTCTTTAGGATAGCGGCATAAAAGGTTAATGAAATAATATACAGAATATTTCATTATTAAATAGTTAGCTCTTGAAAATTTTTCAAATCGGTTATTCCTCGAGAGTAGGATTTTCAAATTCCATT
>NW_006263526.1:252352-259730 GCF_000469605.1 Apis dorsata | reverse complement strand
ATTACCAATTCAAACAAATTCCAATTTTCATAATAAAAATTAAATAGATCGCGAAACATTTCTCGAATACATGTAACGATTAATTTTCGCAACGCGACGCGAATTCTCCCTTCGTTCCCTTCATTGAAAAATATGGAAAACACTCGACGAGTTAAAAAAAATGAATTCCAAGCATCGCGATATATATATAAGAACGGAATAACGACGGGGCAGTGGTTTAAACCAGTGGAATATCTGCAAGAGAAACAAACGGAAAGCTCGCGCGCGCCGGCATCTCTTAGCCCATCCTCTTCGTTTGTATACGTTGTTAAGCTTGGCCCAGTCGTAACGTTTTCGCGTGTAACGAAACCAGGGACTGGCCAGCCGCGGCCCTCGCCCGTGCCAATAGAAACATAGACGAGAATTTATCTTCTCCTACTTTCCCCGGGTAAAAACTTTTCGTTCTATAAACGAGTTTTGCACGGCGTTCGTGCAAAACTTTCAGCAATATATGTTTTGCGAGTGTATACCGTCGCTTTTTTCAACCGACATTTTAATATAATATATTTAGAGAACACGAGAGAATAAGTATATTATACGTATTAGTTTGATAGAGAAATTTTTTGGAGGGATTTTCAAAAGGTTTTGTATTTTTATTCGAGGATAAGGTGTTTAATATTATCATCGATATCTTTTGATTCGAATTTTAATATAAACATTAATTTGTTCGAATATGTTTGAATCTGAAAATTGATATTGATTTTATCATAATACGTTTGAATAATTTTCGATCGACCATTTTGCATCAATGTTCGTGTAAACATTTCAATTGGATAAAATAAACTGAAATTGAGCAATTCGATTTACAAGTTGCCTAATATAATAAGCTTAGGAAGCGGTATAAAAGGAATTTTCTAGGAATCTTGTTAGTCTTCGTCGAAAAAAAAAAAAAAAACAAGGAAAGAATTAACAGAATATCGTAAATTTTTCAAACGAGCCATTGTTTCCCTCTTCTATCAAAAACCTTCGTTCTTATTATATAATTTATTTCAATATCAATTCTCACGTAGTTTGATTGAATACACAGAAAGGCAAAGAAATATTATTAATTCCCACGAGTTTTTCCAAAACCAAACTAACATCAAATCAATTCAAACACGAATATTAAATAATCCTCTATTAGGAAAAATTCCTATCAAGAGGAACTAGAAATCCGGATAATCGATCGAAGAAGAGATACAAGATATAAAGTTACAAAATTTGCGTTAAATTTGTACGGCTCGTTGACGTCAATCCTGTTACCCGAGATGCAATTTCACGAGATACGCAAAGTCCAATCCGAAAGAAAGAATTCGCCGTCCGGTAAAATTCCATTGGAGAGGAGCTCGAACTCTTAGGAGAGGCTTATGACGTCAATCCCCTTATCTCGGTGACGTCGATACACGTTGAAAACCGCCATCTTCTTTTTCAAGACAAAGAAAGTGAAAGAAATTTCCCTCCTCCTCCTCCTCCTCCTCCTCCTCGTCGAGATTATTCCTGGAAAGAAAGTCCCCCCCCTTTTTTTTTTAAGTTTTCTTTCAACCCCTGATATCCTATTCCCTTTTCAGATATTTTTTTCGGGCTCACGTAGCAACGCCACGTGACTCGTGTCGTGACGGAACACGAAGAGAAAGAGGATGTGGAGAATTGGATACAATCGATTCGACGTGGATTTATTCGCTGCCCGTTCGTGAAATTGATTTCTGATGATGTTCGATGAAAAATTTATTGATACTTATTGTCTCCCCTTTTTAAATGAAATTTCACGTGATCTGTTACGTGGAAACTTGGAGTGCATCGTGGGAAAAAAGTGTGTAAAGAATCGGACGATTCGTTATTGGTAAAATTTATTACTTTATATTCTAGTGACTTTCGTAAGACTTAAAAAACTTGGAAGATATATCAGTTTTAATATATATATATAAATCATACGATGAATTATTAGTCAAATTATATTAAAAATAATTATTTTCTATAATTTACAGGTACAATTTACAGAATTGGATGAATAAATTTCTTGCAAAAATTGAAATACGAGTGAAAAAGAGATATTTCTCGAACGAGGATCGAACACCAACAGACACGACTTTTTGCTCCTGTTTGGTGTTTTCCCCTTGGCGAAGTGGATCGTCGCCCCTACATTCTAACCGCGACCCTCGAAAATTCCGCTCGTCGCTCGGATTCTGAAGCTCGATTACAGGCGTCCGTTCGAACGCAATGCGGACCAGCATCAAGGCAAACAACCAACTTTCGTCCGAAAGTTGACCTGTTGACGTTGAAAACACGAGTGAACGACGCGTCAACTTTAATCTACATAACAAGAACGCAGTCTTACTTTATAAAACTGAGTATATATATCTCGCCACGATTTCACCTCGGCACAAAATTTTTATCTCGTTCTCGAATACGATACGTATATATAAATATATCGGAATTATAAGATGTTAATATATTATTTACGAAATATTTTTGGAGGATTGATTTTAAAAAAGTCGAAAGAAGAATAGATTTATTTAAATGATTGGCAACATATCGATATCTTGTATATGTATATATATATATTTATATTTATACAAGTAAAATATAAATATTCTTACCATCGATTATAAATTAAGAGCGATTAAAAATATATAGGAAAAAAATTTCACGAAGAATTACATATCGAATATACGTAACGTAATCCTATACTTTACACCAACCAACGCTATATTAATTTTATCCTAATGAAACACGCGTTTTGCCATTTCCTTATAAATATTCCTCTAATATTCCATCGTAAATATTTCCTCGTGAATCAGGCTCCCCTTTTACACGTTGAGCACGGTACGAAATATACGGTACGAGACGCGGGATGAGTCACGCAAACACATATTAGGATCGTTGCCAAAAGATCGATTGATAGGGACAATAAAACTTATGATATAGCGGCCCATACTATTCGCTTGGGTGGAGATCCGTTTGATACTAAATTTATCGATCGATGCCTGCTAAACAAAAACCCGTGTACAAAGGCGACAAGAAGCGAGAAGTTTCATCATTTCATTTAAACTTAAAATATTTACCATTTTTTTAAATTTCAAATTAAAGAAATTCTAATAAGCGTTTATCAATTTAGAATATCGTTCGATTTACTTTTCTCAACGAAAGATCCTTCCATGCTTGTATCATCTATTGGTCTTAAAAATTAATATATACATCGCAGGAAAGAAAGAAAGTTTATTAAAAATATTCAAAGTATCATCAGGAATCCGTGACACGACAAAAATTCATCCATTGAAACCGGAATCTTTCATATTTCTATTTTTCCCCAGGGAAAATATCCTCTCTCTGTTTCCCCCTCCCTTCGAGTAAAAATTCTTCCGAAATTCCGCCATCGTCCGTGAATACTTGTCAACGATATATCTTAACACCAATTCCAAAATCTGTGCGACATCTTCGACATTGTGCGAGACTAAGAGTAAAAGGGCAAGCCTTGACTCTTAACTAATTAAATTGGTCATCGTGGCGTTTATCGAATCGCTTTTGCTCGATATTTTGATTGATTCAATTAGGGAACTCGTCTGGCTTCCGAAACGTTTTATTTTATCTACCTTTTTTTCCTACTCTCTCTCTCTCTCTCTTTCTCTCTCATGATAAATGATAAATAGAATCCCATGCAATATATATATACAGAGGAAGAATGTTTTTTGAATCCAAGTATTTGGATCACTTAAAATCACCTTTTTATCCAAATTTCTCCTTTTGAGGATATTTCTTTTGAGAAATGGTTTAAAAGATTTTCCTTTGGCTAGTTAATTCCATTATTATTCCTTTTGTTAATTCTAATTTCATACGATCCCAAAAATATACAGTAATCCAAACTCTGCCTTATTTTTCATTCATCTTACTTCTTCATACGTTACGTTAATTGTCGAACAATTGAATTGTATCAAAAAGAAAAATATCGATTGTGTCGTTCAAAGTTATCTCATTGAAATAACCTCATTATCATTTTCGTTTTCAGATTCGTTTCGATTCGAGAATAAACGAGAAGGGAAAGGAAAAGAAAAAAAAATTTTGCAACCCGGATACTAAACTTCAGTCACGTTTTTTTCCGAATTGAAGATGGTACGGTACTGGCAACTGTTCGGTCGCGATGGAATTTTGGCAGACTGACAACGGCGTCGCTCGTTGTTTTTAGACGCTAAGTCCTCTGTTCGGGTACACAGAAAGCGCACCTCTTTTCGCGATTCCATCCTTCCTCTATCGTCGTGACAACGACAATGTCTTCTGGACAATGCGGATTAAAATGGGAGATGGCAGTGTTGGCGGTGGCGATTAGCGAAATGAGTTTGAGGATTTGAAGATTTGGCCACGGTAATCCATCAAGTCGGTGTTGTCCATTCCGGTGCGGGATTGAGATTTGCTTAGAGATATACATATATCCCTGAAACGGATAATTCGAAGCTCGTGTATAAGCTTTGATAGAGGTCGAGTGATTAAACGTTCTTCGTTCAAATTAGTTAAATGTAATTCTTCAAATTTCGATCGTTGAATTATTTCTGAGAGGAGAGATTATTTTTGTCTTAAGTTAAGGGAGTTGGAGATTTTTTAATGGTGATGATACGTTTTCAACTTGGATCGAGATTTCATTCTCTATTTCATTTTATCTTTCTATTTAGCCACTTATATTCTTTTCCTTTCTTGTGCCCGAGCTATCTATTGTCTCTCTGTGTGTTGATTCTATTTTTAGAGTCAATTCTATTAGGTTAGGTTTAGCTCTTCAAACTTGCTTCTTTTTTTATATATATATATACACATTTTCTTCTTGATTTTTTATAACACGTTGATTTCCTGTGAAAAATTATTAATTTTCATTTCAGTATTAATTTAATACGTGGATGATGATACTTGGAATTTTGAAATTTGGTTGGATATCAAGAGAGAATTATGTGAAAATAACTTTTAGATTAAATTTAACAATAGATCTCAAATCCTCAAGGTTAGTATATAGTTTAAAACTGTCGTTCTTTTGTTATAAAATATTTTTAATTCTAGGTAATGAAGACCTAGGTGAATTCAACGTTATTATAAGGATTGTGATATAATTTAAAAATATTTTAAATTATTATATTGGATATAAATTATATTATTCCAAGTTTCAATATTTTTTCAAACCTTTATGCAACTATCAACTTAAAATAACGATCAACTTAAAAGTAAGAAGAATAAAGTGTTTAAAGGGACGAAACCATATCATGAAACTTTGAAACATCTCCTATTTTTGCGCAAAACTTTCAAAGACCATTTTCATAATAATGCCCTCGTCAGAGCTCACCAAGCATAGTCGTTTCATCTAATATTTCTATGTGTTTTAAATGCTAATGCCCTTGTATCGAAACTTTTCCTAGATATAACTCGTTCACAATGTCTATCCACGATATTTAATTATCAATCGACGTTTCAGATTATTCGAATCTGTTAACACATTCAATATGGATAAAGATACGTGAGAATTCTATGATGATTAAACTTACTTTTTCAAGAAATGAGTGAAAAAATATAATTATATACACATCATTCATTTTCTTTTTCTGAGTAGTTTTATCGCCACTGTCAAAGCATTAAAAACTTTGTCAGAGCGTTTTTTGTATCACAATGAAACTCACTTTCTGAAATATTTGTGTCTTCTAAACAATTATTCAAATATGAAAGAGGAAAAAAAGTTTTCCACGATAATCTTTTCTTTCGCAAACACGTTTTCGATACAAGTTTTACAATTACTTTTTTATTCAAAAATCAATATTCCTTCGATTTTTATAAAATTGTCGAAACGAACGATTCTCGATCTTACCTCTGGCGGTGAGCTTTTTCGTGTTTATGATCTTCGCAGCGAATTCGTGACCAGTGCTCTTCTGAACGCATCGTCGAACCACAGAGAAGGCACCCCTGAAACGAAGAGAGATCGTTAAATTTGCCAACAGGACACAAGATCTCGAGGAGATAACGATAAAACTAACGAAAAGCGATACGATTAATCCGTTAATGAACTCGTAACTGCTCTCCAAACTTTGTGAAACGTGTACGTATGTATGTATATTTGGCCTCCTCGAACGACTGGAATATACTGGAATATACTGGAATATCGTCGAAGGCTGGAACTTTGTCGATTACACTACCAATATGATTGTATATGTGCAATATAGAAATGGTTATTGGATAATCGATCTTTATCTTAAATAAAAAAGTACAATATATATCCGATTAAAAACGTCTTAGATAGAATGGGAAATCGAGCATCGAAGTAAAGATAGGGGAATGTCGAGAATCGGCTTCGAAACGCAATTGTTTTCTCTGGACAGTGTCTTTTGTCTCTTAAAAATCGGATGACGAGAAAAAAGAAACGGGTGTGGGCGAAAGATGACCCAGATCTACACCGATGCAATTAGCGAGCGAAAAGAATTAAACTTCCGGAGCTCGTTATTATTCCAGAAATATTATTTATGCTCGTCGATCTTATTCTTTCACCAATCGAAATTGACGAAGATCGTTCAAAGAATAGACGAGCAAAAAAACTCAAAGAAAAATTAAGAATTCGAAAGAAATGTTATTTTTTTCTAAGTGAGCACAAGAATCTTCGAGGATTATAATAAGAATATTAATGAGTGAGTGAATCAAGATTTGTGAAATTGTTTTATCCTATTTTTTCTTCGATACGAAATAATATTTCCACAAACTTATAACTGACTTTATAACTGACAATTTGAAATTGAAATTTTTACGAATTCTCTAGTATACATGACAATCAAATACTTGCATCTCTCATAAAAATTCCATGATAGGTAGATTTTACATCTTCGTAATGCTCAAATATTAACACTGTAGTGATTCAAACATTCCATACAATATTTCTGGTAAAACTTCCACAATCTTCGATTTATATTATTCATTTCTCCATATTACGTATTATTTGTTCACAAACTCGAAAATCTAAACAAAAGATGGAATAATACATTAAAAAATCTTATCTAAAAATCATATATTAATTTAGAAAATGTGATAAATCTTAACTATAATAATCAAATATTCTAACTTCTAATAATTAACATAGAAAGAGAAATAGCGATAAAAGTATCAAGTAAATCCCAAAATCAAAACTGCAAAAGAGAGTTGAACGCAAATCAATCAAAAAAAGAAAAATAGCAAATAAAACATTACCAAGTTAGCTTTTAATGGATTAAACGGTAAATCTAACCTAAAAACTTTCAGCTTCACTTTTCAAACGATTTTTCGAAATATAATAAATATCTTTGCCTACCACCATCATCCAAAGTAATATCACGATAAAGAAGAGAAGAAAAAAGGAGAAAAAAAAGGAGAA
>NW_006263526.1:245978-252150 GCF_000469605.1 Apis dorsata | reverse complement strand
AGAAAAACAAAAAAAAAAAAAAAAAAGAATAAAAGCAACGTAAGGACGAAAGGTCAAGCCTTGCACAATGTTTCACAGAGGGCCGTCGCGTATCCTTCATTGAAGTAGTTCAAGGCAGAACGCATCGGCGCAAACGCAACCTTAATGTTTCATCCTGCAGCGCCGCGGTTGCTCCTGCGCTTAGTTGATCTGCAAAGGAAAAAGGGCGAGGCCCCCCACCTCTCGGTCCCTATGGTGACCGATCATTACCGGAGATTGCCGATCTATCTGGATCACGTGTCACTGGATTATACTAGTGTCAAAAATGCGATAATACCAGCGATTCGTAGCATACTTCAAAACGTTAGAATCTTTTTAGTTATATTATTGCATTTATTATCGAAGCGTGGTATATTGCGTTTAAATAGCGAATTTCTCAAAATCTGACGCGAACATTAACAATAACGTTTGTTGGCTCGATGTTCTATCATATTCTTGTTTCGAAGGAGCTGTTTAAATAATTTTGCTTAGAAACTTGGTCGCGTTTAATGCATATATCTTTACTACATGGAAGCCTTTGAGGTTAAGAATGCTCTAAGTGGATGGAACGAGACAAGTTTTATTTATAGAATGATTACGAGTATGAATGTTTAAACGTTTTGTGTAATTAATTAAAGTGAGTTGTGTGTGATATAGGAAATTGCGTCGTTTACTCAGGATTTGGATGTTTTGGTAAAGTATCCTTGCAATTTGGCATAATTTCTCTCTTTTGTTAATTTAAATGCAATGAGAAAATTGATATAAATGGTCTAATTTCTTTTTGTACGTTACAAATCTTCTAAATTAACAGAAAGTTTTTCTAAATTAAAACTTCACTTTGAACTCTTTCGTAAATTGGCTATACATCGGTATAATGTATTATTTGATTCATCCTAATTTCACAAACAGTATTTGATCCTTTGATCTCTTAATTCAAAGACATTTTGAAATTTCTCTTACTAACAGATCATACTCAATTAATTTAACATTCATGCTACAAAATATCTTAAATTTTCATTAAAAGAATCCTTCATTGCATTTTAACGTTTTCTCGATCGTCAATCGAGAGAAGATTCGAGAAATCGAAACATTCTTCGATACGATACGATATCGAAATTTATCGAATATCTATCGAATCTCTTACGAGCTATTCTCGATCAAACATGGCGTCCATCTGTCGTCAATCAAAGTGCAATTCTAACTGTAATTTTCTCATAAAAATCTTTAAACCAAAGTTCAAGAACACGTAATCAAATGTTTGTTTGCATTCGAGCAGATTTGGATTTGATAGAGAATCGGTATGTATCAATTTATTAAATGATATAACGATAAAATATTGTATTTTTTTAAAATGATAATAGTCGAAAATATCGTTAAGTATTGTTGTTATTTTTATTAGAAATTAGAATAATTTGGAATACTTTCCTTATTATACAGTAATATTTATAAATTTAATATTTTATAAATAAGAAATTAATAACTTTCTAATGAAATTGAAATATAAGAAATCTAGAAATTCATATTAAAGTCTATAGCAACGTAAGGACGAATCTTTTGATCGAAATTCTATTTATATGATACAAATGACAATAAAATAAGCTTAAAAAAGAGAAATTAAAATATCTCTTTCACGAAATGGAACTTCAACATATTCGTTCAAAACATTTTATAATAAATACAGATTAATATATTGAATTTCCAAAAATCAAATAATTAACACAAAATATAAAATTCGTTCGCGTTTATCTTACGAATCATTCTCCGTTCGTGAAAAATTGAAAATTCCTTTACACAAGATGGATAATGCGATTACATCCAAGAATCCATCGAAATTCTCGAAAACGGCGAAAGTCGAGATGCAGATGTGGTTCGACAACCACGAACGAAAGGATAGACGCAGTGATTTCGAATGCAGAGCCCAACGAGAAAATATTCTCCTACCTTAGAAATATTCTATTATGCCGCAAAATCAAATTCGAATAGAAACGACGAAAGATTCGTGGAGAATTGAAACGCGAGACGAGGGCGCGAGTGAAATTTCCTCCATCCTAAAGATAGAATCCTAGAACCTGAGGGTGATTCGTTCGGCGATACGTATCGTGTATTACAATTCCATTCGTCAGATGGATTGGCGGCCTTCGTCCTTTTTTTTTTTTTTTTTTTTTTTTTTTAATGAATATCCGTCACGTGGACGGAGACCAGCATGGAAAAGTTTTATCGTCTACCCGGGAGACGAGAATGAATAAAGCGAAAATAAAAGGAGGGAAAGAAAAGTCGACCGGCGCTCTTTTTCTCTCTCTTTTTTTTTTTTAATCGCTCCGCCATTCTTGCGGCTAACGTCATCGTTATTCGCTCGCCTTGCACAAAGCCTGCACGCTGCAACGGGCAAAGGACACGCTGCTCAACCTATTTTTCCTAAGGCCTCCATTTTTCGTTTTTCTACCGTTGTTTACGTCCCTGGCCAATGTAATAGGCTGAAAGAAATTTAAGGGGAAAAAATGCTGGTATAAGCAGCGTGATGAGACAATAAGGGGCTAAACTTCGATTTGATTCAAAGTTTGCGTTTTAAAAGAAGATAGAATGAATATTTCTTTTTTTTTTTTTTTTTAAAAAAAAAAAAAAAAATATTCATTTTTTTTTTTTTAAAAAAAAAAAAAAAAATATTCATTTTTTTTTTTTTAAAAAAAAAAAAAAAAATATTCATTTTTTTTTTTTTAAAAAAAAAAAAAAAAATATTCATTTTTTTTTTTTTAAAAAAAAAAAAAAAAATATTCATTTTTTTTTTTTTAAAAAAAAAAAAAAAAATATTCATTTTTTTTTTTTTAAAAAAAAAAAAAAAAATTCTTTTTTTTTTTTTTTTTTTTTAATTCGTGGTAAAATAGAGTTTAACAATTGACTTGAGTGTGAAGTAAATCAACTTTCGTCTTAATTACGTCAAGGAAATTCTTCAAAGAGGAGAAGAAAAAGATAATCATTATTATCCTCCTTTACAATAACAAAAACGAATAAAACGTTATATCAAGGTAACTAGTCTAAAAAAAAAAAGAAAGTCTGCAACCCCTTTTATCATCCAAATTAATTTCCTGCATAACGAACAAGAAAGTACGTAGCTTCACCCGTTTACGCGTAATAAATTTTACGAGACTAATTATCTAGCCTACATCCCGCTCGAGCCTCTCCTCCCGCAGCTTACCGTAAAAAAGAAGAAAGTTAAAAAGTAATTAACGAAAAGCACGAGTGCAAGGTGCTTCCACTAAATTTAATCGCAAAGAGGACGAACAACCCTAACCCTAACCATCCGTTTGCTTATCGCAAAATTCATCTTTTTCTCGCGAAACGCGAGGATATATAATTATATAACAACCCTTAGAAAAATTCTTTAAAAAACAAAGGAAAGAAAAAAAAAATCTGAAACCAGAGTCACTCGAAATCCAGATCCAGAAAGAAAGGAAATAAAAGAAGAAGAAAAAAATTGAAAAGGCCTAAGAGAAACCCCTTGTCGGAAGAAGCCACTGACGCAGAAACGGTGGTCGAGTGACAGTGTCGGCCTTGAATCGAGCCGGTCGCTCGGCGACGTGCAACTAGGGCGTGCAAGAGCAACGATGAGCCTTCAAAGCGAAGTTTCCTGGCGACACACGGTGCACAACGTTCTGACGACACGTCGATGCCTTTAAATACCTTTTACCCCCGTGTGCACGATGGGATAGGGATTCTAGAGAACACGGGGGCAAAGACGACGATAGGAGCCGTACAGGGTTATAAACGGTGTCCCCGGCCACCATTTTATCGCTGATCGATTTTCCTCACGACCGAATGACGATCGCCGTTACGTTACGTATCGTGTATGCGCCGGTATGTATTTTTGTATGCGATCCAGGGATCCTTAAATTCGTGAAGTCGACCGAAACTACGGAAATCGGGAAAGAGAAGTAACTTTTTAAGAAAAGAACGAGCACGAAGCTCGTTCGAATTTACTTCTAGAAACTTTGCAATTTTTCTTGTGTAAAGACGATCGAGGGTGGTTTGAGGTTAATTGATGCGTTGCTTATTTACGAGCTCGACCTCGAACGGTTTGAGAGCGTATAGGCCTCGTAGGGAAATCTCGTTGTTCGCAAACTTGACCTTATCCTACCATCTGGTCTTTTTTTTCAACCCTAGCGTATCTAGTAACTAACTAGAGAACTAACTAGTGCGTAAACGGATTGTTGTGCTTAAAAAAATAGTCGAGGTTATTTCGTAACGAGCATATAGAGTGAATCACTAATTGGAGAGAACGATTATTCGCAAACTTAGTCCTATCTCTTAGCTAACATCTGATCTTCTTTGTAATCCTAGTGCATCTGGTAATTTACTAGGGAACATCGTAGACAGATGCCAATCTCGGTTGAGCGGAGAAAAGTTTTAATAAGATACAAAGACTTTTGGATTTAGGCTAACTGGTTAACCCTCCCGATGGAGTTCGAGAGAAACCGCATTTATTCATAAAGTAGAGCCTTCCTCTATTCAAACTCGCGTTATCCTCGAGCCATCTAGTTACTATCTAACCTCCTCCCCCTGCTATTCTTATTCGGTATCGTTCGAGGGAAAAGGGGGGCAGGGATTCTTATCGAGTGTCGCTTGCTGGCTCAGGAGAACTTTTAATAACTCCGTAAGAGCCACGACCTCGTCGATGATCTCGACTTGGCAGCCAACTTGGCACACTCGTACCAACCTCAAAAATCTAACTAGCTGTCTTTACAATAGGCGCTCGGTTGCGCGCGCAGATCCTGCAGAATCCTGACCCGCGGGCTTCTAGCGTAAAATCACATCGTAAAACGTGTCTCTATACTTCGTATACTTAGTCCAATGTCTGCCCTAGTTCCCCAATGCGAAATGGCGGTCGAGATACATCGCGTGCGTGGAATCACAGATTATGGGATATGCATCGAGAAAATAATGGGACAGGGGATAATATAATATAATATATATATATTTTTATTCGATTTTTAAAATAGAAATAGAATCGTAAATGGGTGAGGTGATTTCAAGTCGCAAATTACAAGGAAAAATTCAGATTCTGAATCGTGGAGGTTAATGATCGTCGAACGAAAGAAAAGAAAGGGATCGAGCTGAAGAAAAATTTACGAGCGAGGAAGACAGATATCTCTAGATCGTTCGAAGAGGAGGAGAATCGAAATGGTCCCTAATGGTAGATTAAATGTGATTGGTTCTAAATGGATGATCGATATATTAAAGAAGCATGCACGAAGATAACGATCACGCGGAACGGTTCATCTTCCACGAGAGAACGAAAAGAATTATCCAGTGCGCAAGGGATAAGAAGACGACCTCACCGCACTTGCAAGATGATTTCCCTCGGGACATCTCGTTCCTTGACAAACCGTTACGATATTACGATCGCGTCTGTTTAGACGAAAAAGCCAGAAATTCGGTTAATTTCGCTTCTGTGTAACCTTCCACTCTTTCTCTCGACCTGTGTACACCCTTGTACACCCCCTAATCATTCTCGAAATACGCGGAAAATGGGTTTCCTCCACTAAGCGTAATTACAGTATCAATCTAACCTAGAAAACTTCAATGTAGAACGGTGAAAAATATTTTTAGAAAATGTTTCTCAGTTGTTCTCTTCATACAAGTTCAATAGGGTCTTACGACGTTCGTAATAAAAAATTAAAAAGAATCGATCTAGCTTATAACTTCAATGGAAAATGATACTTTTCTTTTCTCCGGAAAATACCTTTACATATTTTTCTTTCGATATCTGATAAATTAACAAACAGATAGATTTCGACGAGCTGTGCATAACCATTTTTCCATTGTTCTTTTAGATCCGGTTAGACACAGTCTACGTCGTGATATTGCATTTCGAAAATAGAATCAAATTCAAATCTCAACAGATTTCAAATCCCATCGTTTTAAAGTAATTTCCATTCCACGATATGATAGAAGATACGAAGAGCAAACCTATCCCGATACTTGCTTCCAAAGCACGAGGATCATCACGGTGAAAGATACTGGGGCAAAGTTTGATCTTTAAACAAACTACCCGTGTAACTTGCTACACACGCTTGGCATTGGGGATCACCGGATCGTCATAAATCCCTTTCACACTGACCCCAAGGCATTTTCAGCCCAAACAAAGCTTGCTCCCATC
>NW_006263526.1:229891-245822 GCF_000469605.1 Apis dorsata | reverse complement strand
CCCTCCCCCCTCACTCTCATTTCGTAGCTCGAAAGCATTTCCCCCTCCCCTCCTTCTTCCTCTCTCCTTTTTCCCTATTTTTCGCCTTTTTGTCGCCGAGCCACGCGCGTATGTATCGCGTTGTGTGTCGCGCTGTTTCGTGTCAACTGTCTGCCGAGCAGCATACGGAACAATGGAACGGCGAGCCGAGGCTGGCTGCAATAGTTCTGCCGACGTTTCGTATTATTCATTCGTGGCCGCGATGTAGAAGCCACGAGAAATGGGAGGGGGAGGGAGTGAGAGAAAGAAGAGGAGAAAAAATGGGTGAAAAGGGGGTGAGGAATGAATCGTGCCACGGTTTGACAGACGAGACAACAACAACAACAACGACGACGACCACCATCACATCGATACGTCACATTCGACCCTGTGTCGTCGACCCACATCTTACACGCTTTTCCGTCCTTTCTACTTATGAAATTGCACGAGTAAATTCTCGATTGTCCCCATTTTTTTTTTTTTTTTTTTTTTTTCGTATTCAGTGTATCCTTTAAGAGAATGGATGAGAACTGGATCGCGAAGAGTAGAAAAAAGTGATGTAACGTCGAATAAATTAGTTGTGCGGCAATCTTTTGAAGATTGTCCGTGTAATTGAATTATAAATAAAGGGGGAAATTTAAATGTGAAAATAGATAATTAATCTTCGCGTACGAAAACACGAGAGAAATAATTTCACCTCGCGAAAATTGAATTCGCTTCGAATTCGAAGTGGGGAAAAAGAAAAGAAAAAGGGAATTGCGCTTATAGAATCTGTTCTAGAAAAATTTCTCATCGTTCCCTGATTTAAATGTAAAAGTCTCTGGGCGGGCAACTCTCGACTTTTTCAGAAAGAGAATTTATACGAGTACGCTACACCTATTCCCAATGCTCTCGTGCTCCTTCCTTCCGCGAACTCGAGAACCAACCCCTTAAATTTCTTAAATTTAAATTTTCTCCACGAATCGTGCCACCCTGAAAAACGATCCCATAATCCGCACGTGTCCCCACCCTACCTTTCCATCTTCCCCGAAACGACAACGATTCGTGATTCTCCAACTCGATCGACGAAAATTTTCAATTTCAAGCTAAGGATAAAGTTTACTTTAACGAGTTGCTCGAATATCATTCGAAACATCGAATAACCCTCTTCAGAAACCCTATATAAAACGTCAAAGGCAATATCTTTTCAAAGCAGTGATCGAGTAGGATCGAAAAATATTATATCGATATGCTTCGAGTTTTTTTTTTATTATTAAAAAATTCTATGATTCTTCCCACAAATTCTTCAATTTTTCTTCCTTCTTCCTTGAAGTGATTTTAATTTAAAAAAAGAAAAGAAAACATATTGATTGCACGAACAATTAGTCAACTATGTATAGTTGTTATTTCTTAAAGCAAGCTCTTTAATTTTAACTAATCAAAATTTTTAACTATTTTTCAGCCCGACTCTCGATACTGGAGGAATATACTCGGCGAGTGTAGGCCGTGGTGGAAGGGTGGTGAGGGTTGGCCGGGCGGGGATGGCTTTAACCGGTCGATACTTGGTTCCACAAGCGTTACACCAGGAAGGGGTGCGGGAGGAGCGTGGCACAGCCCTGATCCTGTTGGCCGGACATCGACGTTTGCCAGCCGGACGTGTAATCGCGGAAGAAAGCTAAGACGGATGCCAAGCATGAAGATATTCGGGTACGTTCACCTATCGAATTAACCTACTGAGCTGGAGAATCTTGCTCTTTTTTTTTTTTTTTTTTTTTTTTCCCACTTTGGATAGCGTATTTTATTAATGAAAATCCAATGGAATCGATTCGACTTGGGAATTATGATTCTCGTTTCTCGTGGTAAGATTAAACAGTTTTGAAACGTCATTGTTTATGAGAAATTTTGAGGAAGAAATTATCGATCCGCGAGAAATATTTCCTTCAATTTTGAGATAAATGTGGGTAAACGTAAGTGAATGTCAATAAATGAAAAAGCACTTGCCGACGTAACGATTTTAAAATATAACAATACGCAGAGTTTAAATGATTTCAAAGCTGGACACGTGGATATTTTAGATAGACATCATAGTAAATTTGATTTTCCACTTGCAAACCCGATATTATTTTCCCCTTGCACGCTTGTACAATTGTTACGAACGTTATTTGCAATTGCATTACAGTCGAATCGAATTATAAAGTTGCGGATGTCGCTCAATCATCAAAAATTAAATTCAATTTTACTTTTTTGACTTCGTATTCTTTTTTTTGCAAGAAATAATCTCAATAACGAATCACCTGCGAAAAACAAACGAAAGATGAAGAAAGAATTATTCAAGGAACAATTATAATATCGTAACGATAAAATTGAACGAGGATAGTTATTTTTTATTCCATTATTTTCCCCGCAAAATGGCACTCAAACGTATTCGAACAATATAAAATTCAACAAACAAATCCTTCGAAACACTTGAGTGGCAAATGCAACGAGGCCCTCGTACGTTTCCACCATTCCAACATGGAACCTCTCTCGTCGATATCGATTCGCGTAATCTCATCGAGGAACAAACGTGTCCATTCCATTCCTCGTATAAAAAATAGGAAACGCGATGCTGCGACATTAACTCGCGGCCGATCGATCTCTACGGTAAAAAATTAGAAATCGCTGCTCCTGACAACTCCTCCTCCTTCCTTCGATCCCCCCTTGTTTACCGTGGGAGGAAAAAAATTGGCGGACAGTAACCAGACCAATATCGACGTGGCTTAATTAAACGTCACGACGCGTTTCTCGTTTCGAAGGGTCAAAGTTCAGGTCGATAGCGAGTTCCAACGTTTCGGAAGTGCCTTCGAATCCGCTCTTTCTTCTCCCGGAAATTGCGTCGGATCGGCTGATAATAGGACGATCGAAGAAGAAAAAAATCCTTTGTGACTTTTTTTTTTTAACAATCGGCTCCATTCGATCGTAATTCAGAATTTTACAATTTTTCGATCGATTACTTCTCGAATCCATTTTATCCATCGTTGATACATTCCTTAAGAAAATCCTTTGTAACTTTTTTTTTTATCGTTAACAATTATCGGCCCCTTTCGATCGAAATTCAGAATTTTTCGATCGATTATTTCTCGAATCCATTTTATCCATCGTTGATACATTCCTTAAGAAAATCCTTTGTGACTTTTTTTTTTATCGTTAACAATTATCGGTCCCTTTCGATCGAAATTCAGAAATTTTCGATTATTTCTCGACTTCATTTTATCCATCGTTGATACATTCCTTAAGAAAATGCTTTGTGACTTTTTTTTTTATTAACAGTCGGCCCCTTTCGATCGAAATTCAGAATTTTTCGATTACTTCTCGAATCCATTTTATCCATCGTTGATACATTCCTTAAGAAAATCCTTTGTGACTTTTTTTTTTATCATTAACAATTATCGGCNTCCTTAAGAAAATGCTTTGTGACTTTTTTTTTTATTAACAATCGGCCCCTTTCGATCGAAATTTAGAAATTTTCGATTATTTCTCGAATCCATTTTATCCATCGTTGATACATTCCTTAAGAAAATCCTTTGTGACTTTTTTTTTTATCGTTAACAATTATCGGTCCCTTTCGATCGAAATTCAGAAATTTTCGATTATTTCTCGAATTCATTTTATCCATCGTTGATACATTCCTTAAGAAAATCCTTTGTGACTTTTTTTTTTATCGTTAACAATTATCGGCCCCTTTCGATCGAAATTCAGAATTTTTCGATTACTTCTCGAATCCATTTTATCCATCGTTGATACATTCCTTAAGAAAATCCTTTGTGACTTTTTTTTTTATCGTTAACAATTATCGGCCCCTTTCGATCGAAATTCAGAAATTTTCGATTATTTCTCGAATCCATTTTATCCATCGTTGATACATTCCTTAAGAAAATTAATGAGAAAATGGTAATAATGATAAAAATGCCCGAGATGCTTAAATCAATCGATATCATAAATATGAGCACGTTGACAAGTTGAACGTGTGCGTTCGAGGCTTGGAGGCGTTTCCGTAACGCAAACAAACAAATAATGATCGCATTGAGCGAATGGGAGCGAGATAAAAATAGTACGTTCGCGGGGCGATCGCGTGTTAAACGCGGATGTAAGGAAACCCGGTCCGGTTCGTTTCCTTGTGATCGATTCGGAGGCGGCCCCTTCTAGATATATAACACACGGATTTACCAATAATAGGAGGTAACCGGGTAATGGTGGCTAAACCTAGCCCCGTATCACCGTATGCGCGATCTAAATTATGCCTTAGCCAGGCTATTTAAACGCTAGAACGATAGAAGTAGTATCTGGCCGTGTGGGAGGGGGGACGTCGGAATAATAATTGCGTGCGCGTAATTTATGCGTCGTTTCGACGAGATGATTAACTCGGGGGATCGTTCTCTGTACGTGTTTAATCGCTCGTATCGATTATTGAAATTCGCGCAAGGGAGAAGAATCCTATGATTTATTGAACGAAAGGAGGAAGAGCCCTCGAATTCTCGAACAAATTTTACATTGAATTCCATCGTTGTGTTCGTCAATATTTCGTACGAATCTTTTATCGTGAATTCCGATTAGATGGAATTTTTTTTCGTCTATTTTATCTTCTTCGTATCTTGGTTGCAATTACGAAGTAAATAATAAGATAAGTGATTATGGATAATTACGCGTATTAGATAATGGAAATAGATGAAATGATGGTTAAATTGCGAATGAGATTATAGATGTAATTGAAACGTCATAGACGTAGAGAATGGAGAAAACTGGGAACATTGAAGTCGCTTTTTGATATCTCAATCGGTTGTCGAGATACAAGCACTCGAAGCGTCCTCGCAGTATCGAAGATTATGAATGGGTCCGCGACCCAGTGACCCATATTTTTTCCTGGAAATGCGTGGTATACGATCTTCCAAGAATCGTATACCTACTTTCTTCCAGGAATTCTTAGGCCTGTCATTTGTCTGCGGTTTGGGATAGGTCAGTGGAAATAAAAACGTCGCGAGAGGTCGAAGCAAGCGAAAAGGATAGATAGATAATAAACGATTAAAAATTACTCTTCTCTTTACACGACGATATCTCGGCAACCAAAAGTCGTATCGAGATAAATTAAAAAGCGTTTTAAAAAGGAAGATTCCGCGCTTCTAAGATCGCTCACTCGTCCACCGGAAGTCGTCATCTTCCGAGTTATAGCGGTTCAAAGTTTTCTTAATTTTAATCGAATTTGTAATGTAAACGATTAAAAATTATATTTTTACGCGATGATATCTCGAGAACCGGAAGTCGTATCGGAATAAACGGAAAAGTGTTTTAAAGAGGAAGATTCTGCGCTTCTAATAATCGCTCACTCGTTCACCGGAAGTCACTATCTTCGAAGTTATAGCGGTTCGAAGTTTTCCAAATTTTAATCAGGTTTAATTAAAAATTATCCTTTTCTTTACACGATGATGAGAAGCATGAGTCGTATGAAAAAAGAATAAGATACCACATTTATGAATGATCGTTTATTCGTTGATCGGAAATTCCTAGATCACGACGTATATTTTTACAGGATAAAATAAATGTAATATTTCATTTTTAGGAATGAGATCAACGCATCCAACGAATTTCCACACAAGTTTCAAATAAAAATACCAGTGAAATATTAAAAAATTTATCTCGTAACAAATACACGAAATATTTAATATTAATATAATATCCCGATGAATTTTTAATATCCACCGCGATAAATCAAAAATTCTCTCCCCCAATATTTTCCACGTATAAACAATGGCAAATTCAAAAAACAATTTCGCAATCCAGAAACACATTAATCTAATAATCAAAAGAGAATTATTACATCGAATTTCGATACATCAAAGTAAAAACTTACCGATTCTTTCTTCTTCGAAAATCATACAGAAAATCATCATGACGAACAGTCTCTCTAATCTTATTAATTATCTCATTAATAAGTGATCGAATTACTTTACGATTGTATTAAATATACATCAAGATCGTAACGAAAGATGAAAAAAAAAAAAAAAAGCCAAGAAAGAGAGGATCGTTTAAATTCGAAATCCGATTTCTACAACCCCTTCTCAAAGAGACATCGTAAAACGATCTTTTTAACAATTTTTAACACCATCGTGCGAGAAAAAGAAAAATTCGAAATTCTCTCTCTCTCTCTCTCTCCCCTCTCTTTTCTCTTTCTCTCTCTCTCTCTTTCCTTACATCTCCTCGGTATTCCCGGAAGTCGTGGATGAAAGACGCGACGTTAAAAGAATCGTTAAGAAAGTAATTTCAACCGACACGGCCGCGCTCTTTCCACCGCTTAAGCGCATCGGTCGCGCAGAAATTGATCTCTCCCCGTGTACGGACGCTTCTTTTCTCTTTTTTTCTTTTTCGAGCGGACGGAGTGAAAGAGGCTACTAGAAAATTTGCTTTTCAAAGGGGAGGACTCACACCATTCTCGAAGCAACGCCGCGTAAAAAGATAAAAGGATGAATTATTCTATTTTCCTCTTACGTCCTCCATCCGCCTTCTCTCTAATCAAGCGCGGATAAAGCTTCACGGCCTCGCGGATTCGAGAAAAGGGAAGAGAGGGAGAAGGTAGAAATATATATTTTTTGCGAGCAGACCTCCTCTTGGAAAAATAATAAAATATAATATAATATAATATAGTATTAATTTGAAATAAGATAATTTTTTTCAATTGGAAAAGGATAGTAATTAAATGAAACGGGCGAAAATCGATCGATTTTTAGAAACGAAAGTGGAATGGAAAA
This sequence comes from Apis dorsata, assembly GCF_000469605.1. Taxonomy (NCBI): domain Eukaryota; kingdom Metazoa; phylum Arthropoda; class Insecta; order Hymenoptera; family Apidae; genus Apis; species Apis dorsata. Next base: position 239,046 of record NW_006263526.1, on the reverse strand, counting down.
AAAAAAAAATACTTTCACTTTTCTAATCACTCTTTCTCTCTCTTCCAATTCATCTCCGCTCGGGAAGATACGCCCAACGAGCGTAACTCGATACCCAGATAAGTACTAATTAGTCATGTGTAAGGCCGATCTAATTACGATACACGAGGACGAGGTCGAGCATCGAGCGAGGTAAAGAGAGAAAATGGGAACCTTGAAAACGGAAGAACAGCTACTTAACGCGTGACACAGTTAATATGGCTCGTTGGCAAACGCGACGGATCCACATTTCTCTCTCGACAAAACGCGTGAAACGCGATTAATCGAGGACAATGCACGACGAATCGTGCACTCGATCGTGCACGGTCATATTCGTATTCCTTTAGATATTATATGAAACGAATTCGACGATCTTTATGGGATTGTTGTGAAGTTTGGCAAAGAGAATTGGAAAAATTATTATATTAATTTGTCGTCTGGGTTAATTAGAGATTAGATGAGATCGAAGATAGAGATTGTTAGTTCAATTTGTTTATGCTTCATCGTAAACAGATTTCTTAAAATTAATGGAATATAATTGTAGAAGAAAAGAAATAGTATATATAGAAAATTTTTTATATATAAATATCGAAGATGATTGTACTTTAAATCGATAATTTTGGCAGGAAGTATTCGAAGTAAATTAAATTATAATTTGAAACGATCGAATCAAACAATTCTCGTACACGGATATTTACATAAAAGAATAATAATCCTGATATTCTCATACGCAAAAGAAACGAATTATAAAAAGTAATCAACGTTAAATATACGCTAATTTAAATACGTATTCATCGAGTGTTCGGATAATCAATCACTTGACTCGATTCATATGTAATTTGCATAATCGGCATTCCATCTTTCTCTTCAACGAAGAGAGTCTATCCTCATCAATTCTTAATTTAATTCTTAATATACCGTATTTATGACTACTCGATCAATTAGTAATTACAAAAAACGAAAGAATAAAATAAATGGCCGACGTAATATATTTACATGTATTTTATGAGAATTTTGCCTTTTCCGTCCAATTTTTTTCGTTCGCTATAAAAATAATGATAAAAAAATATACACGCATATAAATATAAACACTCGTCCAATAATATTTCAGAGAGAAACATCAGAGCATCATTTGCAGAGATCTTTCGAACGTGTCTTTCGAACGATTGCAGGAGAATCTCGATAAAAATGGACTCTCCTTAGCTGGAGATCGATTTCTCTCGAGTTGTTTTCATAATCGGTAAAACCAGTACTCCAGCCAAAAGATGGATAGGTATCGAGGATAAACGGACAGGGAGGGGGGGAGGGAAAAAAAATTCCACGTCGCTTGGCGCAACGTTCGTTGCAAAGTCACGTATTTATCGATCATATACTTGTGCACATGTGAATACAGAGACGATGGAATGGCGATGAAAATCGAGAGAATTTTTTAAACATTTTTTTTTTTAAGTAAACTCGCACGCTTTACAAATTGCATTGGAATTTGGTATTTTTTAATGGATATCAATTCGATATCGATTTTAATTTTAACATAAATAAGCGAGTTTGTTGTCCAAAGTGTGAGCGAGTTTTTTTGACTACCGAGGTTGAAAATAAGCGTGAAAACGTTTGGATCAATACATATCTGAATTTCTAATTACGCAGACGAACAAGAATGATTTATCGTGTTTGTGTGTTTCAGGGAAGAGAATTTAAGATAGAAATGCTGAAAAATTTAGAGAATTTAAATATTTTCGTGAGAATTTAACATTCGTTACAGTACACCTGTTCAACGTTCAAGTAGACACGATCTTGAAGAAATGAAAATATTTATATATAATTATCTATTGTATTTTTCGAGTATCTATTTTTCCAAGCTTGGCGTAGGAACAAAATGAAATTAATATTTCGAGCAATTTATTCAAATTTATTTTAATAGGAATATTATTTTATTCATTCTCGTTGTAACACGAGTTACGTAATGAGCCACCCTCGACCAATCGACCCTTGTATCTACTTCCCCCATTGAATTAATCATAAGATTGATTTTTTTTTTTTTTCTACTTTCAGTGTTAACATTTACTTATATCCCCCTCGAATAACAAGATAAACATCTATCCACTCTCCAATTAATTTATGAATCGTTACAAAGAATTGAAGATATCAAAAAAAAAATATATCTTTTGTATTCAACCTCGACTCGTTCAAATAATTCATGAAAATTATCCTTTAAATCGTTTCGAGATTTTTTTTAAATATCATGTTAAAAGGGGGGAGGAAGTTTCGAATTTCGAAACAAAGATATTTCGAGCAAATTCTGTCGCATGGCATATTTCTAATTTAAATATAAATGTCGTATCGATTGAATCTAAACGAAATAACATCAAATAAATCAAAGATCGAACGGGTTATATATTCGATTGTTAGAGGCAAACTCGCCTGTTGACAGAGTTTAATAATTAAAGCGTGACACGTAGACGTAGGAGGCAACTTTCTGTCGTGCTTTCGGAATCGCTATAAGATAATTATTCGTCTCGCAAGTTCGCATCATTTTCGAACGAAACTTGCGAAAGAAACATTTTCTTCGTTCGTTAACGAGCATTCCTTTCTTATGTGATGAATCGTTTTATTATAATTTTTTTTTTTCTGCAATAATTATTATAATACATTTTTCAATTTCAACGATATTTAATTAAATTTAATCGTAGGGGGGAAAAAAGAAATGTGCTTTTTGCGTACGTGTAGATTAAAAAATAATGAATTTAATTTATTTAACGTTAAGAAAAATATATTAAAATATCGATATCAAGCTTTCCCACGGTTATTTTACAAATTTCATATTATTTTCGCTCCCATATTTTTTCCATCCGGGAAGCTTCACTCCATTACGCTGTTTCCAATAATATTTTTAAAACCAATAATATTTCAGTTTCTTTCAAAAAGGCCAACAGCGGAGAAACACGATCCCTCTTCTTTACGAATATAAACTACGATTTTTAATACCAGACTTTTTACCGTTGAACCCAGTATCAACAAATGTATCACAACGTTGATAATAAATTCATATTGCTTCAGATGGCTTTTCGATGGAAAAAGAAAAAAAAAAAAAAAAAAAAAAAAAAAGAAACAATCTTTGGAAACGAAGCCGCGCTCGATTCAAAACTTCTTCTCGAAAAAAACGAATTTATTTATCCAACAAATCCAACAGCAAGTAAAATAGATATTTAAATATATATATATATATATATATAATATAATTTCATTGTTCCTAGATATATAAATCCATGGACAATGAAATTACAGAAATATATAGATGCATCGTGGAAAAAGGAACGTGGGACGCAACGCGATTTCAGGGATCAAACTAACGAAACCAATTGTGAAACTCTTTCTTCTTCGAGTAAGCAATAAGTAGAATTGTTATAGAATTTAAAGTTCACTGAAATTTTATATGTGATTTCATTATTGAATGTTGCCAGCAACATTACTATTTCATAGTTGGTAGCTATTTGTTTCTCTTCGATACACGTATTTCAAATGTTTTATAAACAGATACGCGCAACCACGTATAATCAAATATATTCATTCAGCTAAACCCGTATATTTTTTATTTATTGTTTTCCACTGCCCAGTCAACAAGAATCATTGTGCTCCTCCTTCTCGACAACTGGAACAATTAAGATGGTAAAATGGCGGAAAATTTTTGGGCCGAGTTATCGATCAGTCCCCAATGTTTTTTTCTCCTCCTCTCCGTCCCTGATGCGTATAAAAGGAAAATGCGAGGAAAAGAAGAAAAATAGGGAGGAGAGGGGTTAACAGAGGGTCAGAATGAGAGAGAAGAATCATCGAAAAGAAATTTCATGACGAGTGGATATCATTTATATTTTATTCGCATCCCCTCCAATTTGGGTTTATTTGTTTACATCTCTCGCCTCGCAACGCGTGGTTAATGATCAAGATTGAAAAAAAAAAAAACGCGTGACATCGTGTTGAAATAAGAAACACTTCTGATTCAGAATTCAGATTTTCATTTTCCAATCATTTTCTCATCCATAAAACGTCGTCAGAAATGGTCGAGATTTGGTCGCAATGAAACCATGGCGTTTTCGAGCAAACAGAGAATTAACAGAGAAAAATAAAGAAACAAAAAAGAATATTCGAAACAGGGGATGAAGAAGGGGGTTCGAATAAAATTTTCGAATGAAACGTCATCATCGTTCCTCTTCTTTCCAAGGAAGATATTAAATATAAAAAATAATGTGCTCTCTTTATTTTATCTTCATATTTACTTTTGATTTAGAAAAGAAATTTTAAAATCGTTAATCTCGTTAAATATATTTTTTACAATTTCTTGACGACTAAAAATGAAATCCTTTTTTCTTTCTTATATAAATATAAATATAAAGGAGGAGTTGTCAAAATTTTAATCGAACTTATATTTATAGTGCAGTTATTTTACGAGACGTAGAAGACACGATCCAGACAAACGCGTGTATCGATTAACGATTAGCCAATCCTCTCGGCCATTATTTTGGCACCGTGGTTATCTCTTGGTCTGGGAAGAGAGAGCAGAAAAATCGTTGAAAACAGGGGAAAGGGAGGGAGGAAATTGGAGAAAAAATTGCTTCCACCAAATGAAACTTGCCACCTCGAGCGATTGCCACGTACGGAAGTAGTGTCGTTGCTCCTTTTCTAAATCGTTGTCAGTGTGGATCGACAAGGTTTCAATTTCGATTCTCTTCTTCTTTTTCAACCAATTCTCTCAATCCCCCTTTATGTGTTCTCGAATTTTGTTTGTCGTTTAACGAAGCCTCGTTGTCTCTTCTCTGAATTTTATCGTTGTCGATAAATTCACAATTTTCAATTTTTTTCTCTCTCTCCCCCGAGAATTTTATTATTTTTCCTCCATTTCCTCCGTTCCAGTATCAAATTCTCGAAAGAATCGTTTCCAGTATTGAAACGTTGTCAATTGTCTCGAACGATACGTTTAAATTTAGCCTGTCGATGAATTAACGTAACGTTTTTCAATATCATTTTTTCCTTTCCCTTTTATACGTTTGTGATTATAGGTAGAATTTTTTAAAAAGCTCAATGTTTATCAAACCTTGAGGAAATGATCTCCAATAATGAAACTCATCAGAGTGAATTAACGCAAGATTTCAATTCCAATCGTTACTGTTGTTTTATTACGAGAAATTTCGCAAATTTTCTTAATATTTTTCTTTCTTTCTTTCTTTTCCCCTCAAATTTTAGTCAGAATCGATTCTCGAGATCTGGTCTTAGAAATTAATTTTAAAAATCTCCATCCCCATAAGGCGCACAGGCTCTTAGAAACGAGGTTTCGCAAATTTTCTTAATATTTTTTTTCTTTCTTTCTTTCTTTTTCTCAAATCTTAGTCAGAATCGATTCTCGAGATCTGGTCTTAGAAATTAATTTTAAAAATCTCCATCCCCATAAGGCGCACAGAAACGAGGTTTCGCAAATTTTCTTAATATTTTTTTTCTTTCTTTCTTTCTTTTCCCCTCAAATCTCGGTCAAAATCGATTCTCGAGATCTGGTCGAAATTAATTTTAAAAATCTCCATCCCCATAATGCGCACGAGCTCTTGGAAACGAGGTTTAATCCAGCGGATGTAACACTGGAAGACATTTTTACGCTCGCAATAAAACCAGGTTTAATCCGTCCCTCCGTTTAATCCAAACAGTCGTTTCCTTTAATTATTCCAGACTAACGAGATTTCGTTGCACTTGGCGAACAGAAACTTAACTTGCGATTCGAGGATGGAAACTGTTCGTACGTAAATTTTCGTTTCCACTTCGATTCAGAATATCGATTCCTCCCCTATCTATTCGCAAAATACCATCCACATTCGTCCAAATTATCGGAATCAGAGAAAGAAGATCTAATTTTTTTTTTTTTTTTTTTTTGGATCATTTTTCACCCTTCGCGATTGTTCATATGCTAATTGGAAAATGATAAATGGGGGTATATCGTACCCCGTAATTTCCTATTTCTATTCCAAAAAAAAAAAAAAAAAGAAGAAATTTCGTTCCATCGATTGAAGAGAATTGTTAAAATATAAAAATATCTTTCTTTATGTTTATTCATACGATAATATTAATTTACTTTTTATCTTGTGTTTTATTCAAAATTTATCTAAATTCCACATTTAATGATAATTGAGGAATTATCATTTGTTTCATTGATTCAATTCATTAATCAAAAATAGAAAATAAATATTAGGAAAGAGGGTTATTAACGATTAATATTAAATTGAAGAATTATTATTAGAATTATTAGAATTAAATTGAAGAAAAAGTAAAGAATGTTAGGGAAAAAATGTTTTTCCTTTTTTCTTTTTCTTTTTTTACAAGAATCGTTCGATGCAAGAAGAGATTATTAATAGTTTCTCTGTAGATGAAGTCGTAAAGGTCGTATGGATATCAACTTCAATTTTTCAAATGGAATTATATAATTCTTAACATGCTAATCGATGCAGCTGGTTATTTCCTATAAAGAGATATCGTAGCTGTTTATGTATGAAAAGTCGTTAGCGTAGAGTGTTTATTATATACATTTACAAAAAATTTTGCACAAAGTGCAAAAAAATGCAAAAAAATTATAATACTGATTATGATGATACATTGAAACAAATTTCTGTTGCATGCGATTAGTCGTGTCACTAAAAATTCACGTTTACACGAGCATTTGTAGTCTAATCATTAGTGTAAAAGATATAAGTTAATATTTGTAAAACTTATTATTGTGAAAGACAAGAAGAGTTGCGTGAATAAGTTTTACATATTTTTCGTTTTACAATATAATATATAACTTTAATTTACAATATCCTCTAAACTAATGATTCTTCTATGCAAATAGTTTTAGTTATACTTTTTTTTTTTTTTTTTTTTCTAAGAAATAACAAGCTGCATTAATTAATCCAAAATTACATAATTCCATTTAAAAAATTAAAGCATAACCTTTAGTTACTTCGTTCACAGAAAACATTGCATAACATGTGTATCGTCACTTTGTATCAATAAGTTTTCCCACTTACACTCGTTTCTTTTAAAAAATATTTCGTTCAGATAAAATCGACACTCTCATCGAGTTGTTGAGGATAAGAATTTTAACTTTATTGAAAATGATGTTGAATTTGAACTTTTCATTTTCAACGTATTCAACATACGATCTTTAAATTATTACAATTAATTAATCCGATCGATTTATTTTATTAATTATTTATTTATTTCTCAATCGTAATTTCTTGAATAACTGATATTGTTCATCGCAATATGCAATTCCCTCTTTCGTAATAAAATATATAAATAACATTCAAATTACTATTCACTAATTTCAGTCTTTGAATCGAATACATAACAAATATCTATTCTTGAATAGATTTACACATTTAATAAAATCGCTCGTTGCGATAACGAGCTAATAACTTTAACCTTTAAAATTTATACGATATAGCATATGATATTTATTTATTCTTCGTCACTTACCTATAAAATATTATAAAAAACAAAAAAAAAAAAACAAAAAACCAGCTGCCATAAACACCGATCTCCCGAACGAATGTACGATCGTATTATATCGAGGAGCATGAAACACGAGGAAACCAATTGCCATTTTTCATTCCTCCTTCCAAATATTTCCATACTGTCTCCAACCTCTCCCCCCTCCTCGAAAGGATACAATTTCCCAACAGGCACGGTGTGCGTTATATACCCGCCATAAACAAATCCCGGCGTGAAATAAAATACGATTCTCCGCAAGGTGGAAAAAGGATATCGATTCGCGTAGAAATCCCCGAGCGTATCCCATAATTTTTACCAACCATCCTAAACCACCATCAGCTTTCCATGCTCGAGCTACCATAAACGCCACACCGTATCTCCGATATAATGATGAGAGGCCACACGAGTGCAGTGGATGCCTCGTAACACGAACACTATGCGAATATTTTATCTTGGCGCGAATTGTTATGTGAATTCCTGTTGCAAAAGAGTTTATTCTCTTCCCTGGTAAGGAGGATACACCACAGTTTTAAGAAATAACAGATGATATTGCGAAGAAATTATATACGTAGTATTATTATAATTCGAGATTTCGTTTTATTTTGGCGCGAATTGATATGAATTCCTGTTACAAGGTGCAAAAGAGTTTATTCTCTTCCCTGGTAAGGAGGATACGCCACAGTTTTAAAAAATAAGTTAGAAATTGGCCATTATATGTATGAAGAAATTACGTACGTAGTATTATAATTGAAGATTTCGTTTCGTTTTCGTTTTAATTGATATGAATTCCTGTTACAGGGTGCAAAAGAATTTATTTCTTCCCTGGTAACGAGGATACGCTATAGTTTTAAGAAATAGGTTAGAAATCGGCCATTATATGTATGAAGAAATTACATACGTAGTATTATAATTCGAGATTTCATTTCGTTTTATCTTGGCGCGAATTGATATGAATTCCTATTACAGGGTGCAAAAGAGTTTATCCCCTTCCCTGGTAACAAAGATACGCCACAGTTTTAAGAAATAACAGATGATATTGCGAAGAAATTATATACGTAGTATTATTATAATTCGAGATTTCGTTTTATTTTGGCGCGAATTGATATGAATTCCTGTGCAAAAGAGTTTATTCTCTTCTCTGGTAACGAGAATACGCCACAGTTTTAAGAAATAGGTTAGAAATCGACCAATAACAGATGATATTGCGAAGAAATTATATAATATTATTATAATTCGAGATTTTGTTTCGTTTTCGTTTTATCTTGGCACGAATTGATATGAATTCCTGTTATAGAGTGCAAAAGAGTTTATTCTCTTCTCTGGTAAGGAGGATATACCACAGTTTTAAGAAATAACAGATGATATTGCGAAGAAATTATATACGTAGTATTATTATAATTCGAGATTTCGTTTTCTTTTATCTTGGCATGAATTGTTATATGAATTCCTGTTACAAAAGAGTTTATCTTCCCTGGTAACGAGAATACGTCATAGCTTTAAAAAATAGGTTAGAAATAGGCCAATAACAGATGGTATTGCAAAGAATTATAATTGAAGATTTTTATTTCGTTTTCGTTTTATCTTGGCCCGAATTCTTAATATGAATTCCTGTTACAGGATACAAAGAGTTTATC
>NW_006263526.1:229346-229886 GCF_000469605.1 Apis dorsata | reverse complement strand
CCCTTCTCTGGTAACGAGGATACGCCACAGCTTTAAGAAATAGGGGTTAGAAATGATTTGAATTGGTCAATAACAGATGGTACTGCGAAGAAATTACATACGTAGTATTATAATTGGAGATTTCGTTTCGTTTTTGTTTTATCTTGACACGAATTGGTATGAATTCCTGTTACAGGGTGCAAAAGAGTTTATTCTCTTCCCCGAGAATACGCCACAGTTTTAAAAAATAGATTAGAAATCGGCCATTATATGTATAAAGAAATTACATACGTAGTATTATAATTGAAGATTTCGTTTCGTTTTTGTTTTATCTTGACACGAATTGATATGAATTCCTGATATGAATTACAGGGTGCAAAAGAGTTTATTCTCTTCCCTGGTAACGAGAATACGCCACAGTTTTAAGAAATAGGTTAGAAATCGGCCATTATATGTATGAAGAAATTACGTACGTAGTATTATAATTGGAGATTTCGTTTCGTTTTCGTTTTAATTGATACGAATTCCTGTTACAGGATGCAAAAGAGTTTGTCCCTTTCC
>NW_006263526.1:225714-229300 GCF_000469605.1 Apis dorsata | reverse complement strand
CTGGTAACGAGGATACGCCACAGCTTTAAGAAATAGGGGTTAGAAATGATTTGAATCGGCCAATAACAGATGTTACTGCGAAGAAATTGCATACGTAGTATTATAATTGGAGATCTCCGTTTTGAACAAGAAATCGTTGGACAAGTGAGTTTATTTTAATTCTTATTTTAACGGCCTCGAAATTAAATAACGAAACTTAGAAACGGTTCGTCATCGGCGAGAGGCGTGGTGGATTCGAAGGATTAATTCTATCCCGAGACAGCCACGCGGTTATGACATTTCTCCGGTGCGTTGTGTGTAGCGAAATTCTGGCGCCGTCAATTATTTATAGTCGTTCTAAACATACACGCGCCGGCCGCCCCCTCCAATCCAATTGGATTAGAAAATGTCTGTCCCGCGCCACAGTAACGCGTGTAACACGGAAACTAAGGAAATTATCTTCGTTCAACGAAGAGGAGAGGAGGATTATTTTCGTGCGAATCTTCCCCTACCCTCGAGGCCCCGTTCCGCCTCGACCTGTCCACGAACGAATTAGTCAAACGGGACGCGTTCGAGCACGCGTGGCTCGATAGATACCGGCTGCGAATCGAGTGATCCCGAAGAATCTGATCCGTCGAACGATCGAGAGAATATCGATCGATCGATAATTTCTCGAAATTTTGGGGAATCGATGGATGGAGAAATGCTTTTGGATTTTGATTTCGAATATACCTTTGTTATTCTCTCGGGATTTTTGGATTTTTTCGGGATGGGGAGAGTGGAAAAGAGGTTGGATTTTGGGAATACGATTTTTATTGTATACCTTTCGAAATTGTTGGGTTTTTGTGTTTTATTATTTGTTTTTAGAGAGGATGAAAAGAGTTGAGTACTTTGGGAATATTTATATTGTGTTATCCGGGGGGATTTGAATTTTTTTAGACTTTCTTTTTGCTGTTTTTGCGATTTTTACGGATGATGCACGGAGGATGAAAGGGATTGGAATGAATACTTTGGATTTATACGCGACTTTTATTGTACTTCCTTTCAAATTTTTGAGTTTTTGTCATTATTTGCGTACATTTTTTGAAGATGGAGGGATTGAATCGAATACTTTGAATTTTCTATTAGTATTTTCTTTATAAAAGAACATTTCAACGATTAAGAATAGCTGTGACGATTCTAATATTATGTATCGTAAGTTTATCGAAAGATTAAAAGAAACGAGATTCGATATAAACGCGGGTCCTCGACGTATCGTGGCTGAAAATAAGTCTGCCTTCGATCCGGACGCCCAAAAATAATATTTTGCAAGGTGGAATCTACAGGAAAAGACTTGGAGTCACTTTTAAATCGAGAATCAAACACGAGACAGATCAATTTTTAATTTATTGAACGTGATGTAATTGATAAAGAAAAGATTTCCTTGCTGCAAGATCTTCAATTACATTTTTCAATAAACAGAATCAATACTTAAAAATAGTATCTCTTGACTCGATGATCTCGACACGATTTTTCCACCGCGATTTGAAACTTTGAAAACGAAGAGAGTCGATAAGTAAAACCGTAGTATTTCACTTAAGTCGAACAACTTCTCGGTTAATCTTCCAGCCGAGCGTTAAAAAAGCAATTTCCTATCAGAAAGTACCGATCCAGCTCACGTACTCGATCACTCCGTGAACCTTAAGCCTCGACGTAAAAACCGAGAACAACTTTCTCCACCTTCGCTAATCCCCGAGAAATCTATGAGAAACCAATTAAATCCCGAGAAACATCGCTTGTAAAATCATCGAATCTCGACCAAGAAGAAGAAGAAGAAGAAGAAGAAGAAATCAATTTCAAATCATTATCAATTCGATCTTCGAATCAGTGATAATAATATTTAAAGATTATTTTTCACAAACTCTTGAAGAATCTCTTGTTATTAATTCCCTTTTTATATTTCATTGATACACAAGCAACGATAAATCTTATGAAAAACGAAGAAAGATTAATCAAAAAAATTTTCCACAAGTAAAAATGAAAAACGAAAACAATAATCGACTCGATTGAAAATAAATCTAAACAATTTTTTAAACTTACTCCACAGCAAGATCCGCAATTTCGATCGTAATGGCTGATCCCGCTCAATTATTCACGCGCTCCACGAGGGAACAGGATGGATGCGGGGGATGCGCGTGAAATTTTAATTCGGGCGAGGAGGGATCGCCGTGATATCGATTAAACTTGAGAAGCGCGGGGCTAGGTCTTGGCCGGATTAAGAAGACTTCTCGTGAGAACGATTTCTCGTGGGCTGGAAGCGGCGTGAAACTTTTAAGGCCTCGGGATTTGCAGGGAGAGCCGGTGTAAAATTTCTCGGCCGATCATCCCTTTTCCAACCGGGATATTTCCAATCGGGACACGTCGAATCGAGGTTTATTTCGGGTTCGAAATGAATCGAAATCCCACAGCCTTGAATTTTCTTATTCTTGCTTCGTGAGAAAATATCCGAGCGGATTAACTTTCCATCTTCGATAAATAAAGAGGATTGGCTGATTCGAATGTGAATCGGCGCGTTACAAGTATGGACGAAGTATGAAAGTTTCTGGACTGGAGAATTGAGATTTGAATTTTCAAATTTTACTCCAACGTTCTTCTACGATGGTTTATTAGATTAATATTCTGAGTGGAGAATGATCGATTGAATGGAATTGGGAGGAAGAGCTAACGAAGTTTAAATTTTCTTCTAGATTAATATTTCGAACAATCGGTATCTCCTTTACCTTATACTTTCACCAAAAGTAACCATATTATATTGTTTATAAGAATTCATCGAAAAATATATTTCTATAACAATATTATAACGATGATAACGATGTCGCTTTTAATATTCAACAACGTATCTTTGATCTCGATTAAAAGGAAGAAAAAAAATCGAGAGAAGCAAATCGCTCGTCCCAAAACCTCTACTCTACTCTTCCATCAATATTCCACAAGCGCACATAGATAATCGCGATACATCCGCCATGGCACGAACATCTTCTTTCACGATCCTTTATTTATAGCGGGGGGATAGAGAGTATACGCAAAGTTGGTGGGACCGGGATGGATGTCTCGTCATTAGGACGAGGGAAACGGCCGGCGCGAGGTCAGCAGACGATGAAATTCCTGAACCGCGTGTTGCATAGTTCTGCAGGCCTATTTTCGTCCTGTACCGCTTGCTATTATTAGGAGCTGGCCGCGAGAAGGGCGGAAGGGGAAAAGGGAGGGAGGTGCGACGAAGATGAAAAAGAGGAGGAAGAGAGCGAGTGGGGGGAGGGGACGAGGAAGAGATAGGAAGAGAGAATGGTCGAGCGAATACACATGTCGCCGTGCAACATCCATCCAACCGCGCACGGTGCGTGACACGCGACACACGTGTGAGCCGAATTTGTCCACCGATCGCGAAAACACGTGACCCACGCGCACGCGCATATCGAATATCACTGTGTATATAATCTGCCTATGGTGTATTTCGAGGTGCACGAGCGCGGCTTAAGTGTACCGTGGTGGATACACGCGGGATGGGATCCACCGCGCTAAAAATAGCGCGGAACACGTATTTCCGGACCTACGGCAACCGAGCTATTGT
>NW_006263526.1:221307-225525 GCF_000469605.1 Apis dorsata | reverse complement strand
CCACCTCCTCTCTCTCTCTCTCTCTCTCTCTCTCTCTCTCTCTCTCTCTCCTTTACAATTTTCGCTCGAATCTCTTCCGGGTGTAAGCCAAATCCATAAGAAAAAATTATCGCGCATCTCGGTTTCTCGTCCTCCCTCGATCGCGATTAAAATGTTTTTGCACGTATGTACGTAGTTGTAGGAATAATTGAGTGATTATGTGGTCCAATCACAGGAACTTTATTTTCTTTACGTTTGTAATAATCGATAATTAGCATTTAGAAATTATTGAATTATTCGAAATTAAGTAAACGTGTCGGTAATATCTAATCGAAAGATTGGAATGAAAGAGAATTTATCGTAAAATGGGAATTGTATATCTTTGATAAAAATTAATTTATACGAGAGGGTATATTTTTTTTCTTCTTGTTTGATCAGCGTTAAATTAAGTATCGTCGCCCATTTAGGCTATCGATTCATGGGAGGAAGGACAGAGATAAGCCGCAATGCGTCAATTATGTAATGAACATTAAGCACTCGGCTCGAGCTGATTTGCTGATTCTCTCGAATATGGGACGTGGAGAATTGGTGATGCATTGTTATGGGGGTCGGTGGGCGTGGTGGTGATTCAAGCCAATTCGAAAGTCAGAGCCGAAACGATCAGATTTGGTTTATAGCGTGGCTTTGGCCCGTGACAGCGGTGAATTTCGGCGAATTGTCGCGAAAAATTCGCTCGATCGAGGAATATGCTAATGGATACGGATGATCGAACGAAAATGTGAACAGAGTTAGATGCAAATTTAAATTTTTATGGATATAAATACACGATTTTGACGAAGATTCTGATACAATTAAATAAATAGACAGGTGTGAAAAAAGGATTAAAGGGATCGATACAATTGGTGAGTTCGAAATTATTCTTGGACCGGTAGATTTTTTTAAAAAACAGGTAAATGAAAATGGACGAAAACGTGAATTGGCGCTTGATATTGCGCTTTGCTCGTTTCACACTACTTTTTTTTCTTCTTTTCTTTTTTTTTTTTTTTTTTTCATTTCATCTAGACTAAAGCGGCGTGACGTTTTACACGGGAGCACGTCTGTTCCCGTTAATCAGTGGGACGCAAAAAATGAGGCGACACCGGAGGCGCCACGGCTAATGAATTTACGAGCAAATCCTGCAATTCCGTGCGCACGTGTCGCACAGGGGTGAACTCGAATTTGATTCCAACCCCTGCCTCCCTTATTTTCCCGCCATTAACCCCGTCGGATGAAAACAGTCCTCTCTGAAACTCTGTGAAAACGACCATCATCATTTCCCATGAATTTCAATTTCCATTAATCACAATTTTAAAACGAAAGGAAGCCTGTTGTACGTACGTACGAATTCTATATTGTTCTAACGAATTGAAAAAAATAAAAATCTTATCCCTTGGAGATAACTTCGACGATACCACTTTCGGGAAATGGAAAATTCTTTGTTACTCTTTTGTTTTTAATTTGAAGGAAATAACGGTGCATGTTTTATCGAAGTCTCTGAACTGAAATTATTTTCCATACATACATACAGAACAAATTTGCGTAAATTTTCCATCGTAAGAAATAAAAGAAGAAAGAAAATTATTTTCCGTACGAAACGTCAATTTTTCGTAATATAAGAGAAAGGAATAAATTAATATGTAAAAAGGAAATGAAAAAAAAAAAAGAGAAGGAAGGATCGATAACGTTTAGATTATCATAATAAAAAATGCAACATCTCCACGTATAACGCGAATTATACATTATATGTAGAATCTAATTCCCCGTTATCTTACGCAACCACGTTTTAATAATACGTGGCCGACGTAAAAACACGCGATAATATTCCACGGTATGTCGTATGTATATAAGTAAGCGTAGACACGAGCTCCGTTTTATCGATCGAGTCGGTCGCCTCGGAAAATGTCTCCAGGGAGGAACCCGCAGGACACGTGAGTTACCCTCTTACGCCGAGGGTATCCGAATCGAGACGGGTTATGCCGAAGTCTGAGCTAGGCTCGCGCGAATCTGATGAACAGAAATTTCTCTAACGAGCCACTGGGAAATTGTTACGGCTGTTCTGGGGACTAGGGAATTTCTCTATCCTAGTATAGTTATTACTAGCCGCGTTTTGGGGGCTCGCAACGCTCGAACGATTTTACGCGGACATGATTTTAAGGAAATGGAATACCGTGAAGCGGAGGGTGAATGTAGGTTATATATACGGATGGTATATAACGTTGACATAGAAGATGGTGGAAGAGGGTGTTTTTGGGAAATAGAATTTGGTATACGAGTAACGAAATGTAGGTTATATTTTCCGCGTAAGAAACGAGAAAGAAGCAAGGGATAAGTATATTACGTAAGTAAGAATAATTTACAAAACGAATATAATTTGAGGAGAAGTGGACAAAAATAATAGAAAATAGTTTCTATACTGAATATTTTACAACGAAACCTATCTATCTAGTAGGAGAAACCTGAAAAACAGCGGCTCATTAATAATCCTTTCCAACCCAAATAAGAAAACCCGTCTCGAATGGAAAAATCGATACAATCTCCATCTTTGCCCCGAGAAATTCAAGCCAAGCCAAACCTGTTGGCAATTTTCCATCCGAGGAATCGATCCGTGGAATGGTAACAAGCCCAAGGGAGGACAAGGAAGGATAGGAGTGACTCGCGAAAATGCCGGCACACGAATGGCA
Organism: Apis dorsata; assembly: GCF_000469605.1. Taxonomy (NCBI): domain Eukaryota; kingdom Metazoa; phylum Arthropoda; class Insecta; order Hymenoptera; family Apidae; genus Apis; species Apis dorsata. The sequence continues at coordinate 222,826 of NW_006263526.1, read as the reverse complement.
AATATTTGCGGAAAGTTCGACTCGGTATTCAACCCTCCATTTTTTTTTCTTCTCTCTTCTTTCTCTCTCTCTCTCTCTCCGTTTCCACTTCATATCGTTTCTCCACCGAATGAGATTAAAAAGAAAAAAAAGAAAGGAAAAACGACGTAGGAAAACGCAAGGCTGTTGTATCTAAGACTGTATCGCGATACGCGATTCGATCGAAACGGCAGGGAATAAGTGTTGTATAAGCGTAACAACATCAAAAGGGTAACGCGTTAATTAATACGTAGGAGCGAGAAACGATGCACGGTCAACGACCAGTGCGCAAAATCTCATTAAATGCAGGAGCGATCGAATCGAGAACCCCTGCCCTCCATCGAATCCCCCCACGCGATATTTTCCGCGCGGATATTACCGACAAATTCAACTTCGAGCAAGGATGGATGAATTTTCCGAGCGTGCACATCATCCAAAACATCCTAATATTCGAGCCACTCGAACCCGTGGGAGCTATCGATCGATTTTTGCGTATCTGAAGCTTATCAATTTTTTACGACCGATAAGGTTTTTGTCTCTCTTTCTCTCTCGCCATCGGGAGTTCGCAAGCTTTTGCGAATGACTTTTTCTTTTTTCAGATTTTTATTGAGGAATTTTTTGATTTGTAAATCGACCAATATAATAGAATCGAGCTTATCTTATCGTCAATTCTCTTTGGGCGAGTGAAGTTTATTTTAAAGTCGAATTATTCGTCGCGGATGAATTATTTTATCTCTCGAGTTTAAAATTTTTTTAAGTCGAATGCTGATATCTTTGAAAAATTTACGATGATTGTGAAGAATCAATCGTTCGATGTTGAATTGTTTTCTTTTTTTAATTATATAAGGATAAAAAGAATATAAAAAATGGAATAAAATGGAAACTATAGGACGATCGTTGCTTCTTTATCGAAACATTTCGATTACGTGAAAAGAAATAGAATTTAAATTGTAATTGTAAATGTATCTTATTTTGAATATTGTGTATTGCTAATTTTTTCTATTTTTTTCCTATTTATTATCATATCGGCGATAATGTAGTCTATTATTATTCACGATTATATAACTTATATACAATTCATGTGCAACGATAATTTTAACGAATGTTTATTCCTAGCCATCAAAGTAAAACAGAATCTTTTGAATTAAAAGTATTGTCGAGTTATTAATACGCTACAAACATATATTCTAGCGTATTATTATCCCAATAATAACAATAATAAAAAACATATTTTTCGTTTTAAAAACCTTTAAACATTGATAATATTACAAATTTTTCTTTTTCGCAACTATTACGATACAAATCGACCCATATAAAATATATACATATTTTTTTTATCCACTTATTTTCGATACGGTTCGTATGCTGAAAATCAACGAACCAATCAAACAGTAGGCGGACAATCGCCCACGATGTACGATAAAGTACGATAAAGTACGATAAAAATGGCAATTGAATTGTACATGGAAAATTTCTCTTCGCGAGAAACCCTCTCTCTCTC
>NW_006263526.1:216809-221132 GCF_000469605.1 Apis dorsata | reverse complement strand
TTCGAAAATAATAAAAAAAAAAAAAAACAAGATAAAGGTATTCCTAGAACCTTCTGAAAGACACAAATTTTCGTCGTATCCTCGAAAGAATATAACTTATATACTTTTCACGGAAACAGTGAGAGAAGTCGTCGATAATCACCGCCTCCGCACCGCCATTTCTCTTCAAAATTGTACGTGTACAACAACGTGACTCTCTTTCCACGCTAATTATACCCGTCTCTCGTGGGATTGATTGAAGCGAAGCGATGAAAGGAGGCGAGCGTGCCTCCTTCTGAGAAAGCCGCCGATCCACCGTTTGCCTTTGGATCGGTCTATAAGTAGCGACGGTGGAGGATTCGCGCTCCCCGAATCGGAACGTTTTCGAACCCGCACGAAAGGATTAAAGGTCACCGGGCGAGCCGAGGTATCGACGTTTTCGTTCGTGTACCGCAATTAAGTGTTAATCGTAGCCACGAGCATTGACATGCGCATCGCGTGTAACAACGATGCGGGATTCCTCCGCTTCCTGTTTCTCCCAATCGAAGATTCCTTCTCCTTTGAAATCTTCTTCACCCTCGAAACGTTGGAAATTTAATTTCGTTGCTGTTAAAAAATATTGGTAATCCTGTGGTTTTTATTTTTAATGATTAATGAATCCTTTTTCTTAAAAAAAAATATTAGCAGGTTGTTGATTACGAAGAGTTTTTTGATTAATTTAATTCTTTAAAGCGTTAAAAAAAATGTCCTCCTCCGTTTTTTATTTATAAATATTTATAAATTTTATTTATCAATCTCTTAGGTAGCCATCCATAAGGGTTGCCGACATTCACCCTGTTTGTGTTCAATATCCTCCCTTGATTAATATCCTCCTTTCATCGAAAAATCGTGGTTGAAAAATTCTTTGAAAAATTGTTCTTGAAAGAAAATTCATCCTTTCTTATTCATTTTTTTCTATTCAATCGGGCCAGGAATCGAAAGATGAAGAAAAAATATTATTTCGTAGGAAGACAATACGTCAATACGTTCACATAGAATAAATTGCAATTTACAAAGGATGAGAAAAAGCAGGCGGTATTTCACGGATGAAACTATTTCAAACTATTATCGATCACGGAGAGAAGTTTAAAGTAACAGTTAAAGTATTTAGTTTAATATTCGTGTCGAGTCAGAGGTTTTCACAAATATCAAAATGATTATTATCGGGAGAGAGTTTATCACAACTACAGACAGGCCTCGTATTTATATTTCCGTTCTTTATAGCACAATCCACTTCTGAAACGCTTGTTCGTCGTAGAAAGTGATTCAGGAAACGCGTGTCTAAAAATTATCGGTGCCGTGGACAGGTTTATATATATTTCTTGGGACGTTTAGACGATGCCTCGGTGAATAATACACCGGTTGTTACATTCGGTAAATTGGAGCAACAAATTTTAAAGTCGTGCACGCAAAGAGGGAAAGAGAGACGAGCGTGGGACGTCTCGATGTAGCATAACGTATCCTGTCAAGAATAGTACCGTTCGATATAAACACGATCCCGCTATTAATACGTGTATTCGCTAAATGATCATTAAACCTATATTTGCATTCGTGCGAATTTACAATGGCCACAATTCTTGGTGTAAATATAACTTTATATACAAGGGATTTCGTAATGAAAGAAAAGAAAATTTCGACTATACCATTTTTTATTTAAAAATATTCTAGCTAACTCTTGTTCCCCCTTTTATAACATATATTAGAAATATTTCGATTACATCCTATATATGTATATATATATATTAGCTTTTAAGGGAAAAACGACAAAAAAATATTCTGATAAATCGATCGAATTCATTAATCCTATCAATCGTTCCATTTCCACGGATCATAATCATAACGAAAAGAATAATCAGGAGATAAAAAAAGTTACGAATATATAAATCTACATTCAATCTATAAATATTGAAATAGATGGTAGCAATGAAGAATCAAATTCTCTCGAAAACGATAACTTCCACGTTAAATTCCATTATTCTTGCTTATATCTTGGAATCCATCTGAACTCGATCCAGCACGAATCACAGATCGACACAGTGTAACATCAAATCCATCGAATAAACAAATAACTAAACTCTCCTCGCTTTCCTCTCTTATCGTATGCACACATGGAAGAATAAATCGATATCTGAAGGAGGTTATCGCAAGTTTACACTATTTTTATTACCATTCCACGTATCCTCGAACTTGGGAGATAAAACTTGCGGCGGATCGATAAAATCCTCCTCCTTCTTTCCCAAACCGGAAATGGGCCGTGCACCCCGCGAAAATCCTTCGATTTACGACAAACCCTCCTCCCCCACAAACCCTCTTCCAATAACAATGTACGATACATCCACGAATTTTCACGAGTCACGAATGTGCTTTCGAATTATTTCGGGATTACGGATCTGAGGAAAATCTGAACTTGGCGAACGATCGTCAACAGACCTGTTGAACGGAAAATTGCTGGATTTTTGCGGGATTATCGTCGCCACGAGCCTCGTTAACGACCCTCGAAATCGTGATCCTAGATTCTCCTCGTTCGCGAAAAAGGTATTTTTTTTTTTAAAACGTTCGAGGATCGAACTTGGGGGCGAGTGAATTGTATATATTATAATTGTATAGGTTAAGGGTATTGTACTCGTATCATTGTCACAAAAATTCTTTTCTCTTTGCGTTATTTCCTTCCTTCGAGGCTCTCGTAATTATATATCTTTGATCCTTTCAATCTACTCGTAAAATTACTATTGTATGAAAGGATAAGAAAGACACTTTCGAATTCTTTTCCTTACTTATCTCAAAAGAGAAGATATATGAAAAGAATTTTTCTCGTGCCAATATTCCAATATTACATAAATTCTTACTCGATGAGAATAATTTTAAAACTCGTGAACGAGTCGATCATTTTCTTCTTTTTTTTTTTTTTCAAACGTTTCTTCGAAGTGAAAAGAGCAACTAAGATATATATATATATATAAATAAAAAAAAAGAAATTAATTCAATCGTCGAAGATGAGGAAAACAAATTGTCGCGATAAACTAACAAACAGATTGGCGTGAAAGAAAATCCGATTCATCCGATCTTCCTGCAATTCCGCCAGAATTTGCCGAAGGATAATACGGTTCAATCGGAACGATTCGAGGCAGAGATTATCCTGCCTCGAATCACCGCACCTACGAGGGGATCTACGAGGCTTTCCACTCTTTTTACGATCCTTAAAAGACGACATTTTTGCACGGCCCCCGCTTTTCCGCTTATACGAGGCAATTTCTCCTCTCCCCTCGTCGAACAAGTCAAGAGCATAATAACGCTTTCAATGGAATACAAGAAAAACGGGAAAATCATTTTTCTATATCAACTTTCCACGCCAAGATTTCATCGAAATGAAAATGTTTTATGTGCTTTAAGTTGAAAGAAGAGAGCGATGTTATCGAACAATCGATTTGTGACAAGTTGTGACACGTACGATATTTAACTTGTTGTGAGGAAAACTTGCACTGACAGATTGATTATCCTATTCTGAATTCGAATAGGATAAAATTTTGCGGAAGAAAATGGTAATGTTATAGCTTTCAAGTTTTTTTTTTTTTTTTTTAATGTATTTATATGCATTTCCAACTAAGCAATTTTTTTCTAATGTCTTTCTTCGGTTGCATCGGACAAATTTATATTTGTTATATTCGTTATACTTATTATTGAAATATATCGTTCCTTCTGAATGATGTTTTTAAACAGAGTACGACGATTGGAAATAATAAATGATGAATTTTTAACCGTTTTGAATAAAATATTTCTCTGTCGCAAAATGTCTCGTTCAGTAATTAAGGACAGCCAGAATCTTGACGTCATCAATTTCATACGTTGGAATTTCCAGTTACGCAAACTGAACTTTCGACGATATTTCATCGATACTTTAATGCACGATACTTTATTATTATTTCCAATATAGATCGACATATTTTTATATTTCGAAACTATATTATTAACTTTAATACAATATTTAACGTATTATCACGTATGCAAATTTAAATTTTTATAAATGCAACTCTGAAAATGAATAAAGATACATTCCATCCTTTTGAATATCACGAAATACTTTGCCTCCAATATTTCTTTTTACATATTCCTTCTGTACACACATTTTTGTATATTTAAATTTTCCATAAATAAATTTCCATTTTCAATTGTTACAACACCTAATATTTACAATTTCTTGTTCGGCTAACAAGTTTCCAATTTAACAATAAAAATATCAAATTTGCGTTCAATTTTTCAATCATAATATAATTAAAGAATCGTTTCTCGGTGCTCCATTATTCCAGA
>NW_006263526.1:209290-216657 GCF_000469605.1 Apis dorsata | reverse complement strand
AAAAAAAAAAAAAAAAAAAAAAAAAAAGAAAAAAAAAAGAATTGTCTCGTCGTTTTAAAAGTTTAGATCGAAAGAAGGTTAAACAAGATTTAGCCGCATCTGGCCAATTATCCACGGCCACCGGTTCTATCCCACCGACTTTGTACACAATGCTACCGTACTTTGTAACAAAGATTGTCGAAAGAAAGAAGATTCAAGGTACATAATGGAAGTTGGAGGAAATTCGTTTTACGACGTCGTAATCGCGTTTCCACGATCGTCCCACTTTTCCCTAGAAAAACTGGATCGAACGATTGTTCCCTTGAAAACGATCGTTTGCACGGGGAGGGAGGGGAGGGAATTGTCAGCCGGAAGTGGAGGGAATCGCGAAGGAGGAAACGGCCGAAAAAGTGAAAACGGTAGCCCGTACGGGGAGGGGGGGGATTGGCATTTCCATTGGTGGTTCTCGATAGAGCTAATATTTACCCTACGGTCTTAATGTCAGCGTAGACAGTTGCCAAAACTAACATATGAATCGGTTTGCTCGTAAGCGGTAATACCAGAAGTCCTCGATATCGGGTCGAGGATGAATATACGTGGATTGCGAATCTATTCGCCGATAAATGTTGAGATTTTAGGAATAGGTTGGTATTTGGAATAGATATTGTTCAAATGTAAATACAAATATTATGTATAATTATTATTACATGGTGATGTAAATACTCGAGTCGCAAAAACTTTGCGTGATATCTATCACGATACGCTTAGGCGGGTAATACAAAATACGAATTTCAATTAACGAATCGATGGATTGAAATTGAAAATTCTTTGTGAAAGTTTTGTAAAAATTCTGTTTTCAATGAAACTTTGCGAATAAAATTGAAAAATTTCCCAATTAAATTCAATTCTCCGCTAATTTATAAATTTTATTAATAAAAACTTGGAGGATGTTTATGTGTTTATCATTCAAAAATTCGACGTGAAAAAAAAAATTTTTATTTTAACTCTTTTTTTTTTAATCATAAATCATATGATTTTACATAAACATCTACAATGTCCAATTATTAATTTATTTCAATGTTTCAGATAGCCTTTTGTGCGAGGAATATATTTCGAAATGGAATTATATTTAAAACGCGAAAAAAAGTTTGAAGATTGATTCCATCTTCTCAAATGGAATTTTATGCCAAAAAAAAAGTTGTTCGCGTATCGATTAAAAGGATTTTGTTGTCTGTTCAATGGGATTACGAGAGAATGTTTCATCACGAACTTTTGCCATCTGACCACACGATTAATAATAAAAAATACTATACTCGATTGGATCAATTAAAAGCATCACTCATATTCAGAAAAAAGTATCTTTGACGACCAAAAATGAAATCTTGTAAGTTTTGGAAAGATTTATTACGATTCTCTTCGTCTCAACAATAATAAAACTTGACAAAAATTTTCAGGATTAGAGAAAGTGGATATTTGAAATAAGAAATGAATATTATTTTTCTCGAACGATAGAAAATTTTACGAACAATTCTATTCCACAAACGAAGAAATAATATTTCAAAAAGTAAAACTGTTTCAAATTTTTCCCATTGTTCATACTAGTATCAGTAGTTACGAGACCGTAAAAGACAGACCAGGAGAACGAAGACTGTGCAATTATTACCCTCGCTACTCCATCCAGAAATTTCCAAAATTTCTGAAGCAAAAACTTGGATAATTTGATGGAAAACTGGACATATACAACATATTTATTCCACGTCGATTCATCGAAATGGAAACGACTGTCAAACACGTTTCCATTCCCAATACATCTCCCTCTCTCCCTCTCTATTTCTCATTCTGTCCCCCCCTTGGACGATTCGTTAAACGAGAACGAACGTATCATCGAGGGAAGAGAAAGAGAGGATGAGATATACAGGAGAGTACGCCGGTGATTGATGAACTCTCGAGAAGAGTGATTCGAGGTGAAAGGATCGGGGAAGATTCGCGATTCACGCGAACGAGCGAGCGAGCAACCCCTCCCCCCTCGCCCGTAATTATAATCAACCGTCGTCGGTGATATCTGGCTGAATACCAGAGCCGAAATGTGGGACGTCTGTTTGTCGGTGTCGGAGGGGATAACCGTAATCCGAGGCCACGAATCGACTATGTGTATGATCGATGTAAACGTACTCGTGTAAACAGATATACTGGCGCCTTATGATCGATAGCCAAAGATATCGTGTATACTGTATTTATATGTACAGGGTGTTAATATATTCGTGGGGACGTATGTTTGGAGGATCGATTATGGAGAACAAAGGTTCGTATAGAAAGATGTCGAGATGTTGACGCTTATTTGTTAAATTATTACTGAACAATTTAAAGTAGTTCTATCTTCATCGCGCAGCAGTCTTGATATATTTGCGTATTCGCTTCATCTTCAATAATGTTCAATTGGTTATGGCTTAATAAATTAATCTACTAAAAAATTATTTTTGGTTTGATTTATAGAATCAATACTTTAGAGAAGTAAAATTTTTGTGAGTATAATTATAAGGTTATATGTGGGATAATTTTTTTAATAGTTGATTATTTTGAATTATAGGTGGAATTCAAAAAAATGGCCAAGTGAAGTTATATGTATATTGAAAAAATGAAACTTATGAAAAGCTGGAAACTTTGGGAAAAAGATTTATTATGCTATACATATATAAACGTTCAAATTAAAATCAGAATTTTAAGGTAAGGATAGATTTTCCTGTAAATATATTTTCATAAGATATTGTATTTATATCTCATATTCATAGAGATCTTCTGTTGTAATTCATATGTGTGTTGTTTTATTCCTTTATTATAGTCTGATTATATATTACCTAATTATCGTTGTTTGATAACCAGTAATAATCAGTAATCCAACCACAAGCTTGATAATCTTTATTTAGAAAGTGTACGCGATTGCACAATGCAAAAATTTTACTTTTTACTATAGCCTTTCAGTTTCTAACATATTTCGTTTATTGTAGAAATGAATTATTATTAGAATTGTCATTTAAAATAATTCATCTAAAATTTGAAAAAAGATTTACGGATTATATATCAATAATTTATCACATTTTATTGTGATAAATTATAATAAATTCTATTTTAATGATGTTTTTCATACAATAATAATTTTTGCTCTTATTTTCAGAAAAATGTAAATTTCATCAATAAAAATATTGAAGAACTACAACATTCGAACATATTAAAAGTAAAATGTAAGAAAATACACACATATTCCTACATATTATTCCTATATATAATATTTTTGCTCTTATTTTCAGAAAAATATAAATTTCATCGCTAAAAATATGAAGAACTGCAATAAATTTAAATATATTAGCAACGAAATGTAAGAAAACGCACATATATTTGTGTATTCCTGTATTCGCGAGTTTCTACGTGGTGTGACTAATCTTAAGAGCACTAATCTATGTCGCCAAAGTGGAGTTTAGAGAAAAGTTTCAGACTAGAGAAATAACAAATGTAACAAAAGTCTTAGGGAGCGCATCAGGTAAAATGTCTAAAGAGTTTTCTGGCGTATCTTGCACAGAAAATCTGTTCCATTTCTGTTTATTTTACCGCTTATATCTCCAATGCGTTACATTAAAATCTCCTTAAACCTACACGGTAACGCGATTTCAAGATTATTTCGCAAAATAATGGTTTTTATCTGCTTTCAATCGTTAACGAGACTCGATATAACTCAAAAAATTACAATTGTAAATTTTGTTTAATAAGAATTACTATACAAAAAGAAAATACTATACAAATTTGTATAAATTTCGATTTCTGTATATTCACTTTAATCTTTCCGCACATCATTCTCAAATTCGATAACTTATACAAGTTTATAGATAAGAGTTATAAGAAAATTATCGAAATCAAAATTTTTAAGTATTATTATTCACTTTATAGTTCAGTTTTTATAAAATTTCGTTTTATAGTTGTAGCTTGGAGTCAAGTTATAAAAAAAGATTTTTATTTAAACAAAAAGTTTATATACTTCGTGTCTCTGGCATAAAAAAAAAATGTTAAATACATATAATTTATGCTTATTAAATAAATAAATAAATCAGTCGATATCAAAGAATTTTATAATCTAATGCAATTATTAGAAACAAGAAAAATTGTGGTATACCGTTACATCAATCGGTTTAACGTATGTTTCTTTTCTTTTTACTATTTTCCTCTTCTTTTTCTTTTTCCCCCTATTTTTTAATAAATTCTCAACACGCGACACTTTATCACGCGTCGAAACCACATATATTTCGAGTTGTAGCGTGACGCACAGAGAAACGCTTCTACACCCTTCGTGATAAATCACCAGAGGAAGAGAGACAGAAAGAGAGGCCACCGTCGTAAATTCTCAAGTCTCTCCCGCCTTTTAAATGTTGAAAAAAATAAACCAAAGGTTTCCAAGATTTTCGCTTAACTTCGGATCATTCGACGATCTTAAAACTCTCGACACGATAAGATTCTATTGAGATATTTTTAGTTTCGAAGATGTGTATCCATGATTTAACAAGAGTTACGTATAATAATCTGAATAATCTGAAAACGTTAAGAGAATGAGAATCGAATCAAGAATGTTTTTTGAATTCACTGTAATCGAAACACAAGTAAGTATACGCAAAAAAAAATAATTTTAACACATAATTTTATGTCTCGACGATTATTTGCGATTATTTGCAGTTTATTATATAAAATAACATTGCACAAGTGTAATAAATGATTCTCTATTTTATATATTTTTCGTAAAAAAAAAAAAAAAAATGGAACTTTCTTATTCACCTAATAATACTTTATTTCAAAAATTTTGTTCCAAGTTCAAATAAAATCATCAGACACGTTAACAATTATTCTTATTTCAGAATAAACGTTATTTTAATCGGATACTTTCATCGCATAACAAAAGGAAAATGACGAAATTCATCGTTGAAAAGAAGAATGAAGGGATTAATCATGAACCAACGAATCAAGTAAACGGCAAATCTCTGGTTAGGGAAATAAAAGTTAGGAATCGTGGAAAAGTTTAATATATCTTTTTCTTATTCTTCCCTTTCTTTTCGTCTGAAATGGTTCGATGCAAAATCTATAGCCGATAAAAGGCGATCGTGAAGCAATATCAGACATGGAAGAAACGTTGAATTATTCAACCCGAAGGCGAGGAAAATGTTTTGATTATGCCAGGCCACGGACGCACGCACATGTGTATACGTGCACGGATTCTCTGCGCGGTGGCCACGGCCGAAATTAGTTGGATATCCGAATAATTAACGAAAATAGCAGAGACGAGTTTTGCGCGTTTCTATTATAAAAGTGAATGCGTAGAGTTATGTCAAGACGAATGAACGATAATGTTTGTAAATTAGATTTTTCCATCACTCAGTGAGATTAATCTCTTGTATGAAATTAGATTTTTGAAAAGGGGAAGAAAAAGTGTTTCGAAATATCGAAATTCAATTTTTTTTTAACGAAGCCAGATTTCTAAAACAAAAACGAAAGTGACGATCCTTGAGATTGATGAAAGAAAATTTTATATAGTTGCTTCAAATCGTTACTGAATAGAGAGTTTTGAAAAAACGAATCAAGTTTGATTTAAGAAAAGAAAGTGCTGATTATTATTAGAAACGATTAAAGAAACTCGAATAATGAATGTTTCAAAATTCAGAATTCCAACTTTGAATATCTATTAAAAGCAAAAAATTAAAATTTATCTATAGAAAAAAAAACTGAAAGTGATTTATAAAAGATAAATATGTATTGATCGTTTTGTAAAATGCGAAATAAATATACTCTTAAAATTGACGAACAAATTATTCTCACAAAATCTGCAACGTAATAAATCGAATTAAATAATTAAAGGACAATGATAGTGAACAACATGATTGCACGATTCAATTGATCAACTTTTTTAAATTACATGGATCTCGTTAGAGCTGAAAACTTTCGAGATACTGAGATCGCGGAAGGTCTAGAAATAGATTGCCGCTTCTGTAGTTTTGAATGGAATAAAGCTGTAAAAGTCGGCTTAAAATAAAAATTGATTCTACCATTAACAAATTAATATCGAGATTATTTTATCTTATTACTACATGCTTATTCAAAAACAGCCATATTTTAATTCAATTCTATTTCATCATTTAAATATTTAATAAAATTGAATTTTTCTTTTCACGCGAATTTGATGATTTGCAAGATGCACTTCTTGATCAAATTAACATATATCTCATAACTAACATAGTCGATATTTTAAATAATTAAAAAAGAATATCTTCTCGACTTGTTTTTCAAATGTTTATTGAATTTAAAACATTTGAATACATATTTTTCCGTATATAATTCATCTAATTACAGTAAAAAAGATTGCAATAAAAATATTTCTAGAAAATCAAATCTATGGCTTCCATATTTCAGAACGAAAATTATTTGAAATACAATAGCATGGCATATTTTCACATTATTCGAAAACAAATGAGAAATCGACTGAGCGTGTTTACATACACGGACAATATTCTAAATCAGCCAATTCTAATTGCGAATTCATGGTGTTGCCATTCAAATTAGATTCACTCGATTTTCGTGGCTGGAAATGTGTGTTAGAATCAGGAACAACGTCGAAAGCGATCGCGTTTGTCACGAATCGTTCTTGCAATTTGTATAAATAAACGGAATCGTTCATAATGTGAGCGGCTTCGAGAAAATTCGATTAAACAATCGATGAAAGAAAAAAATCGATAGATCATTCTTAATATGAAACAATTCATAATCTTTAATAATTATGGTATATTAAAAAAATTTTGAATTAAAAATATTTATTTTTGCTTTTAATTGTATGATTTAAAGAGAAAAAAGGGAATAATAAAATATTCCAAACTGAATCGAGCAGGTGACATTGTGTAACGCGTGCTCTACGCGTGCTCTACGCTCCGTGTTTATCGACCGTACCACGAACTCTCCCAAAAAGATACGGGGTGTGGTCAGAAAATTTTCTTTTCTTGTATGCACGATTTACGAATCAAAAAAACTTTCGTAACTGTGAGTCAAGATCATTCGAGATCACGAATGATAAAAGATGAACGATATCGATACTCTATTGAAACTATCTATGGAATATCAAAACTCTCCTAACCTAGAAAAAATCACATGACGTTTTAACTTATTTCCCGATAATTTTATTAAGAAATTATCAAATAATTCTATTCGAATAATAAGAATAACGTAATAAATAGTAATAACACATTTCAAAAATAGTAATTAAAAATTATAAATATTAACAAAAATAGTATTGAAACGTGACTTTCTTATTATAGAATATAGCATCGAACGAATAAATCATATTACAGAAATAGGTGATCGAAGGA
>NW_006263526.1:202342-208993 GCF_000469605.1 Apis dorsata | reverse complement strand
CCTGCCGTTACACAGCCGAACACAAGAGAATATCGTTGAACAATAAAAAGAAAGTAGTCGATCGAATAAGGACATATAGGCGAAAGAATAAACGGAAAAAGAGATAAACGAATGAAAAAAAGAGAGATCATGAACAAAATGAAGAAAGAAAAGGAACAAGAATGTGAGAAAGATGTCGAAGGAGGGGGATGAAGGTAAAAAGCGGCGCGACGACATCGTATTGATTTGATGACAGATCCGCGTACGATGCGGATGCTTCGTTTTCGACGGTGAGACCACCACGACGGCACAAGGCACGATAGCAAGCGCCCTGACGCTTTATATATAGAGCCTGAGCCACAAGCAGACAGGCCGTGCTTAAATATAGACGAAATGCAACGGGGTGTCTCCCGCGTATAAGCAAGGAACATGAAACGACGAGATAAAGAAGGATGGAGAAAAAGAGAATGATAAACGGACGACCAACAGAAGTAGGAAAAAGCTAAAGAAGAAAGAGACCCTGTGTACGTAGAGAATAATCATGGCCGACAACACGGCGTCGTCTGCTAGTAAAATCGCGCTCTAAACTGATCGTCATTCGCGGGTCCATCTAAATATCGCACAACGAATGCTGCCACTGATCAGTGACACGAGATACATCACAATATATGAAATATATGAAATGCTTATACATATTACGATACAGGTTCGTATGTAATACAAATCAAAATGAATTAAGAAATAAAAGTATATAAGAGAAAGAGGATGAAAAGACAAGAAAGACAAAGGGATACGAAATGTGTGTACACGAAATAAAAAAACGAAATAAACGTGACACGCGGTAACGTTAAATCAAACTCTCATTGTCTTTCTTTCTTCATCTTCGTTCGGTTCATATTCGTTACTTTTAAATATCATGAATGTTTTTTTTTTTGTACTTACTTGCCCAGTTCCTCTTTGAGCTCGTAATTGTCACTAAACCGCGTGCAAGCGGTCGGAGTAGCCATGCCGAGGTATCGCGATTATTTACCGCACTAACCGAGGAACGTAAGCGCGAGAGCCACTGCCGGCCGCCACTACTGCACACGCTAGGGGAAACTTCGCAGGTCAAATTCGATCAATAGAGGGGAACTGCCGCGGCGCTGGTAGAACACCGGGTAACCGACGGAAGGGAGGGTCGTCGGGCCGGGCAGAGGGGAAATGGTTTTGTCCGCGGGAGCCGTGTGTTACCGTGGCACCGACGGTGGGGCAAATCGCGGTCGTGCCAGCAAATACTTGCGAGCAACGATGATTAAATTCTTTCACGACGCGTCCGCACTGCTCGCCGGCAGACTGTCGACTGACTCGCGTAGTGGTGGTAGCTCGCGATGGCGCAGGCGGTGTTCACAGTGCCGCTACCGCCGGCAATGGCGACCACGACTATGTATATATCTGGTAATGACGATCAACAATACCACTGCTGGCAGGGCTGATGATAGAGCTTTGCTAGCAAACCGTTCGAGCGCAGCCAACCTAGATGAAATAACCCAAGGGGATCGAGGCAACACATTTAAATTTAGCACCTGGAATTATGCTCGATCACGCGGCTAATTTTTTAAGATCACGCTTCACGTATAATTTACTTTTTATTCTATTTTTTTTTTTTTTCCTCGTCAACGCAACGATCGTCGCGTAACTATACGCAGCAGCGTAGTTTGCAAAAGAATATTTATTTCCACGTAATAAATACAATCCATCAAAAAATAAACTCGTATTGATGAAATTATGATCGTTTCTTGTAATATCGAACAAATAAAACTGACACCGATTTCTTTTACGTTTTCACGTTACGAATAATCGAAAGTAGTTGCGTACCGTCGCTGGTTAGACGGGATACCGCGCACTGACTCAATTCCGCATGTCCGACATAAACACGAGATTTACTACTGACGCATACGCCGTCCGAACGAAGCTTTGGTATCACTTCGATCGACTTTTTGGCGCACGTCCAATTAGAACGATACTCATGTACACTTGATACAAGCATAGATCTCAAGAAATTAAAAGATGTACAAACTTCTATATGATATATGAATTTTAATTATATTGCCAAGACAATATTAAAATTAAGACATTATATTAATATTATTAAGTATAAAATTTTTATATAATATATTTTTCTTTAACAATTTATTCAATACATTTACATTTTAATTGTGTTTATATTTAAAAAAACAATGTACATTCATGTGCATTTTGTTGAACACATATTATAATTTGATATGAATAACATGTGTGTGTGTGTATGTGTGTGTATTTATATTTGTATCTTCTAAAAGTTTATTTGTTGCTTAATATACTTTAGAAGATATTATATATGACTTTATATAAGTAAATTACAGACGATTATGTTATTTTTCCAACACCTCAACTAATCAATATAAAAATTACATTTTTCTATTATATTTAGTCAACAAACAAGAAACCGGAAATTTTTTACAGCTATAAGATGGAACATCAAAGTTTTACTACATATATTATAGATAAAATCTGTAAATTTTACAATATTTTTAAATTTAAACATGAATATATTACATTAGTAACAAAATTTACTTATAAGTTGTTCTCATATATATTTTTTGTAGCAAAATCGAAGATATTTATTAAGTAAAAAAATTTCATATTTGTTCCTGTCTTAAATACTGTACAAAATAGAAATTTTTCAAAGAATATGATAAAAATCATATTTTACTTTGAAGTAAAAAATACGATTATCATATAAGTAAATTATTATTATTTCTTTCAATCGTTTAATTTTCTACATCCATTATTGTTTGTTTTTTTTATCTCGATTAAAATTTATGAAATGCACACATCTGCATACGCACATATGAACATTTTTCAGAATAATCACATATAAATATCGTAAGATCACGATACAATTTTTCTTTTTCTGCAGTCTTATTCAACTTGATTATAAGAAATAGAATTACATTTTATTTATAATCTGAAAAGCGTTATATTTTTTTTCTTTTGTTTCTTATTAATTGGTATAAATATATACAATTATTAAATGCACTGGAATTATTTTCTGGAAAGTCAATTAATTTAATTCCATGTAAGGAACTTCTTCATTGATTTTACTAAAAAATATTTGTTTTTTAATATAAGATTAATATAAAGATTAATAGCTAACTGTAAATATTTTCTAACAGGCTCACGAATACAAGAAATAAATACAATTGCATTTATCTCATTTTAATACGATATTGTTTTATACGATATTTATTTTAATACGATATTTAGTATTTAAAAACGTATCAAAATGTAATTGATAACAATTTCATATTATTTCGAAAATTTCTTCTGTCCCGTATTGTTTTTTATAATTCAAATTCAATTCAAATTCAATATTTAACAATAACAATATTTGAAATAAATCCTTTATGTTCTTAAATGAAGTTTTATTCAACCGTGACTGATTTTGCTAAATTTCTTGGACAATCAACATTACATCCACGAAGAACTGCGATATGGAAAGATAAAAGTTGCATTGGAATAACAGTAAGAATTCCTTGAAGACAATCTACTGTCTTAGGTACTTCAAGAACTTTATCTGCAAACATTTTTGTTTCACTATCTCCTTCTTCACAGATAACAATTGGTTTACCATCTCGTGCTGTAACTTGTTGTAAAGCATTCATACATTTCTAAAAAAAAATTATGAGATAATTATTACCACATTTTACATTAATCACAAGTAAAATTAATTTATCTCAAGAATTCTATTTACTATATAAACTGGATCTCTCATAACGATCATTATCACTGGCATTGAATCATCTACAAGTGCTAAAGGACCATGTTTCAATTCGCCTGCCATAATACCTTCACTGTGCATATACGTTAATTCCTTAACTTTCTGTAAGTAAAAAAATAAAATTATAATATGAATACGTTCATAATAATTTAAAAACATCACGTTTTAAATTTAGATGTACCAGAGCACCCTCCATACACGTCGCAAAATTGTATCCTCTACCCATAATCAACAAGGATTTATGTTGGAATAAAGATTTTGCTAATTCTTTGACTTTACTATCAAGTTGAAGAACTTTACGAATAAGATTATCCAAATTCTTTAATCCTTCAATAATCTGTTAAATGCAAGAATAACGTATTGTAACGTATTATATTATTTAAAATTTATAAAAAAATTAATTAAGAAATTAATAATACCTGTTGACGTCTATTACCAAGAGAAATTCTATCTTCACTCATAACTAAAGCAAACATTACAAGAGAAATAAATTGAGAGGTATAAGCTTTTGTACTAGCAACACCAATCTCAGGACCAGCATTTATATGAACACCGCAGTGTGATTCACGACAAATACTACTGCCTACAGTATTGGTGATACCGACTATTAAAGCTCCACGTCCTTTACAATATCGTAAAGCCATTAGCGTATCTGCTGTTTCGCCTATAAATAATAAAAATAAATTATATTATTTCACATAAATCAATAAATAAATGAATTATAATATTCATTACCTGATTGTGAGATAAAGAAACAAACATCATCTCTAAATACTGGCGTGTTTCTGTCTAGGAAATCAGAAGCTAATTCAACCATAACTGGCAATTCAGTTAATTCTTCCAAAAGTTGTCTAGTAGCAATAGCAGAATGATAACTTGTTCCACAGCCAATAAGCATCAACCGTCTACATCTTTTGATCTCAGGAATGTAATCCTAACAGTAAACTAAATTAAATTAATTTCTATTAAAAAAAAATTGAAGAAAAATCAAATTGTCATAAACTTACTTTAATACCTCCCAACGTGACAGAATTATCCTGGAAATTCAAACGTCCTCTCATAGTGTTTACCACTGATTCAGGTTGCTCGAAGATTTCCTTCTGCATGAAATATTGATAGTTACCCTTCATGATCTGTTGGATTTCCATTTTCAAGGTAGTAATTTCTCTTGCATGAGGATCATCCATGCATCGACGAAGTCGATGAATGCTAAGAGCACCTTCTTTCACGGCAGCTACATCATCATCCTGATATTGAATAAAATTATCATCATTTATTGATTTAATTTATTGATCATTAATTTACTTATTTACTTATTGAAACAAAAATATTTATATTAATTAATGAACAAAAAAATTTATTTACTTCCAGAAATATAACACGATTTGTGTGTTCGATCACAGCACTGGCATCAGAAGCAAAGAAATATTCGACTTCTTTATCCTCCAATGGTTGAAATTCGGAAGTGCTTTCGCTACGTGGTATCACCGGAAGTTCAGTATTTCGGCCATGCGGACGATGATCTATTAAGAAGAAAAAATTAATTTTCTCTATACTATTGAAATACATCAAATATATGCATTATTTATAGCATATGAACATTTTATAAATTCACGAATCCAATATGATATATAACCATCTTTGATTAATTATTAATGATCCATGATATCATATGGAGTACAGTTTTCGAGCTTAAACATAATTTTAAAGATTAAATTCAAATTTATACATAAAACTTAAACTCTTCGAATAAAAGGCGTGGTTGATATACCAAAAATAGCACGATGCAATTGAATTAAGAGAGCATTAAGGAATATATCCATAATTGATTACATCCTGCCATTTCTTTGTTTTTACAAGCCCCACACCAAATTAGCCGGAAACGTGATAAGTAATAATACGTATAAGTCGCAGCAATGTAATTAATTATCCAATGTACTTTTAATTAATAAACGATATTAAATAATTAAATGTTCGTGGAATGACAATAATAAGAGTGATGAAACTCATAACATGACCGTGGCGATTATAATAACAAAGCGATTGGAAAAGTACAATTATTAACATGTATATATAAAATGCAACCTCATTAATTGTTGTGATAAACAACCAAATGATGAAACGTTTTTCATATATTTCAGTAATTTAAAAAGAAGAAGAAAAAGGGATATCCTAGGAGAAGAAAAAAAACACCCGTTTAATTAATAATTAAAAAAGAAGAGGAAAAATAATATCTATCGAAGAAAATTATCGTGTTAGATATATTCTATCCTTTTTTTTTTATATTGTAAGAAAATGCATTCTGTATACGTACTGACAAGCAAGGTAAGGCACGTGCCATTTCCTTAAATTCCATAAGATTAGCGTGTAGCAATCCAATTCCAGATGGTTCGTGATGGTTATGAAACTAGCAACATCTTAGCATGTTGCTTTAAAAGCGTGATTATGAATGGATCGATGGCAAGCAGAAGGAAAAAGAGACATATATGACTATAAAGTATTACCTTGTGTGGGCGCTTCACCTTCTGCTCAAATTTGGATGCGGGGGAGGTGACGAAAAAGAAAACAAAATAATTAGCAAACAAGTAATGCAGTAACAACAGCAATACAAAATATAGTGACATGAAAATAAAATAAGAAAACATGATGCACGCGCTATATTCGTTATATGAATCAATTGTATACGAAATCTAGCTTGTATAGAAAATTTGAGAAAAGACATTTAATATGTATTTATTAAAAGAAATTTAAGAAAACAATTTTCATTGAATAATGTTTATAAAAATCAATTAGATATCTTTTCACAAATTCTTATATGCAATCAAACATGTTCTTTTAATCACAAAGCTTCAATGCATAAGCTTCTGCCGAGG